>NC_057864.1:111033023-111333381 GCF_019393635.1 Dromiciops gliroides
TGGGATTGGAACCCAAATCTTCTGACTTCAACTCCTATTCTCTTTGCTCCTTTTGCTATTCAGTTTCAAGGGGAGGCCCGTCCTTCATTTTCAACAGCAGCAGAATGAGTGTTAATAAATACTGGATACTTTTCCAAAACTCATGAGTATGTGGGCAGCACAACCTATATGCCCATGGGCAAGCACACCATCACACCATCAATGGGCTCATCCGTACTGTAGATGAGCTTATGAAAGATAGACGCCCTTTTTTCCCTTTCCTGAAGATAACCTCTGCCTACCTATTTCATGGGCTATATATAGAATGTATGTATAAGTGGGTGTGTTTGTGTATGTGGTAAAAAGTGAAAGTTTTTAACAGTCGGTTAGCGATAAAGGAAAGATGCCAGTTTTTTGAAGGACCAACCTTTCAGGGAGGAGACAGTGACAAACCGCTAGGTCCCTCTGCTAAGCACTCCACTTCTGGGGTGCTAGCGTAAAAGGCAAGGAGAGAAGGGAAGTGAGGGCTTTTCCGCTCTCCTCGTCCGCTGACTGGCGCTGCACACACAGACGCTGACTGAAGGTTCTACTCCGCCCGGTTCGCCGTAACAGCACGTGCTTGACATGGCTCTCAGCTTCAGAGTTGGCCTTAGGTTTTTGGTGAGCCCTATATGGGTTTTTGGTGAGTTTTATACGGAATATAGACTAAGCTTAGATTTAAGACTATTTGTTTGTATTTCTACTTTCCTATCTCTTTAATCAACATCACCTTGTAATTTCCAAACAATAAAAGCTCTAACTAGAGACCAGAGGCTTCTTCCACTTACTAGTCTGGGAGATAAATAAGGGAAAGGTTAAAAGGGGAGGTTAATGCTCTAGTATCCAATTTTAAATCTCGCATGTATATTTCTTTATGCATGTAAGGCATAATTCTTAAAATCAGAAAAGATAATATATGTGATATTCCTTGAAGAACTAATAAAAAGTGGAGGCATTGGAGATAGCACTTTTTGGCATTCTTACTTAGAAGACTAGAATTTAAACCAAACCTATTATTTCTTTCTTTCCTCCTCCTCCTTCTTCTTCTTCTTTTTGGCAATGAGGGTTAAGTGACTTGCCCAGGGTCACACAGCTAGTAAGTGTCAAGTGTCTGAGGCCAGATTTGAACTCAGGTCCTCCTGAATCCAGGGCCGGTGCTTTATCCACTGCACCACCTAGCTGCCCCTAAACCCATTATTTCTAAGTATTTTATAGCTTTTTCATGAATGTGTGTTCTATTTCTTGTGTCCATTACTGCTCATAGCTCATATACCTGGCCCCTGCCTACAATGAATGTTCTATCACCTCTGCTGGCTGAATTAAGGGACTGGGAACATTTTGCTTCCTACTGCTCCTTAGTTTCCTTGTCCCAGTCATACACTCAGATCCATTTGTCATTAGTTACCTTGTCAGTATATGTCAGTCCCAGGACCATAAAATCATAGGCTATAAGAGACAAGAGTCTCTGATCATTGTTTTCTTTTTTTTCTTTCTTTCTTTTCTTTTTTTTTTTTAGTGAGGCAATTGGGGTTTTAAGTGACTTGCCCAGGGTCACACAGCTAGTAAGTGTTAAGTGTCTGAGGCCGGATTTGAACTCAGGTACTCCTGACTCCAGGGCTGGTGCTCTATCCACTGCGCCACCTAGCTGCCCTAGAGTCTCTGATCATTGTAGAATCATTGGTTAGCGATGGAAGGATCTTAAAGGCCTTCAATCCATCCTCATTATTTTATAAGATGTGAGATTAACTTACCTAAGGGAAGGCAGAAAGTAACTGACATTTATAAAGCGCCTAGTATGTGCTGGGCAAGGGCAGCTAGTTGGTGCAGTAGATAGAGTATCTGGCTTGGAGTCAGGAAGACTCATTTCCCTGAGTTCAAATCTGACCTCAGAAATGCACTAGCTGTATGACCCTGGGGCAAATCACCTAACCCTGTTTTCCTCAGTTTCCTCATCTGTAAAATGAGGAGAAGAAAATGGCAAACCACTGTAATATCTCTGCCAAGACAACCCCAAATGGGGTCACAAAGAGTTAGACATTGCTGAAAACGACTGAACAACAACAACAAATATGCCGGGCATTCTGGTAAACATTTTACAAATATCATCTCATCTGATTCTAAAGCCACAAAGGCGTAAAGTATCAGAGATAAGATTGGAACTCAGGTCCCATTTCTCGTGCTCTTTCCATTATATCATCTCCTGTCCTATTTCCGTTACGCTATACAGCTCTTCCATTTAGAGAACATCTATCCAACCCACTAATTTTTGGCTCAGCAACAAGGGTGTCAGTTCCCCAAGGGCAGAGGATTTTTTTAATTTTTTGCTTATTTTCCACATATCTTCTCGCCATGTCCTTCTAGTATAATTGAGCCCACTACAGGATGGGTGTTACGGTCCATGTCTGGCTGGTGGGTCCCCCAGATTAGCAGCCAGGGAGAACGCTTCCAGCAGAATTGAGGTGGCATTGACAGGGACACACGATGACTCAGTATTGGTGCTGGGAATAGAAACTCCCTGCCTTCCTCCTCCCAGCTCGTGGACAGGCAGCCTCCCACTCTGACAGCCCTACGTTCCTTTCTGGAGGAGCCAAGTTACTGTTGACACTACATGAATCATGGCCAAGTAGTAGCCATGAACTCTTTTCCTTCCAACGATGGGGGAAACTGGTGCAGGGAGGGAGGCAGAGAAGAACAGACTGATTTGACCAATTGCTTCCTGCCCCAAGCATGTATTCTGGCACCAGGAGGAAGGAAAGGCCTGGTTTACATAACACACAATATAAATCTAACAGGATTAGTGCAGCTTGGTCCAATTTCACACCGTTAATCTCTCTCATAAAACCATCCTCAGGATTTTGCACCATAATCACTTGGGTATAATTCTTCTATCCAGAGCTAATTGTCACAGGCAATCCAGATTCTTTGTGTATTTTAAGGAAGAAGAAATGGGGCTGGCACTTTGGGCCAGATATTGGGAACAATACTCATAAAGGCAAGCATGTGTGTGTGTGTGTGTGTGTGTGTGTGTGTGTGTGTGTGTGTGTGTGTGTGTGTAACTTTGAAGAGCCCTAGAGGAGAGAGGCTCTCTAAAGTGCACAGCTGAGTAAATGGAGACTCTCTCTGACAGACTCATTATAGTTGTATCTGGTACAGTTGTTCCAGCTTCAATGTGGACCTTGAGAGCCTGGTGTCCAAAGTGTCCATGAATGGAGAAAACAGCTGCAGTAGGAGAAAAACCTCTGGTTTCTGAACCTAGTCTGTTTTTTTTGTTATAGGCTGCTCTAAACCAGTCTCTTCTTCTCTATATTTCTTGGCTTCCTTGTTTTCCTTCAAGACTCAGCTCAAATCTTACTTTCTGTAGGAGTCCTTTCCTTTACCCATGAATCTGTGCCTTCCTTCTGAGATTTTTGCTGTTCAGTCATTTCAGTCATATTTGACTCTTCATGACCCTGTTTGGGGTTTTCTTGGCAGAGATACTGGAGTGGTTTGCCATTTCCTTCTCCAGATCATTTTACAGATGAGGAAACTGAGGCAAACAGGGTAAGGTGAGTTGCCCAGGGCCACTCAGCTACTAGGTGCCTGAGGCCAGATTTGAATTTAGGAACATGAGTCTTCCTGATTCCAAGAGCAGTGTTCTATCCACTGTGCCACCTGGCTGCTCTTCTTCTGAGATTACCTTCCATTTAGACTATATATGTTATAGATACAATTATCTGCGTGTTTTCCCTTTAGAATGGGAATTCCTCATGGGCAAAGAGCCTCATTTCCCCCCAGGGTTCTTTCCTCTGAACTTCTCCATCAATGGCCCAGAAACGTTTTCATCCTGGAAGATCACTCTAGCCTTAGAACTCTTAACCAAAAGTACCAGCTGCCTTAAGGACCCTTCCTATGATTGCCTCCTTCCAGAACCTCCACTTAAGGAGAGTACCCAGAACTGCCACCAGCTGGCACTGCTCTGGGATTCTCTATCATGCTCTCAGACCTGGAACCTCTTCCCTCCCTCCCCCCACCCCACTTTTCAGACTCTTTTTATATGCTGTCTTTCCCCATTAGAATGTAAGCACCATTAAGGGCAGGAACTGGCCTTTTTTGCTTATATTTGTATTCCTAGCACTCAGCCCAATGCCTAGCACATAGGAAATGTTTAATAAATGCTTGTTGAGTGACTAATGGGGAAATATATTTTGTATGATCACACATGTAGAACCTATATGAAATTGCTTACCATCTCAGGGAGAGAGGAGAGAATGAAGGGAGGGAGAGAAGTTGGATCTAAATTTTTAAAAAAATAATGTTAAAATTGTTTTTACATGTAAATGGGAAAAATAAATTATTCAAAAAATGCTTGTTAAGTAAGTGAGCATGTTTTTGCTTTTTGTATCTTCCTATTCCTGACTCATAGGAAGCACTTTATTATTGACTGACCATCTGACTAACCTGCATCATTCCCTTCCCTGGTACCCTTATCCTTTCCCTTTCCTGAAACTCCATTGAGAGTTAATGTGATATAGCGGAAAGAACATTGGTTCTTGTGTCCAAAAGCCTTGATTGGAATCTTGAGTTAGATGCTTACTGTCTGGGTGAACTTGGCCTCTGTTTTCTCATCTGTAAAAGAAGAGGGTTACACTTGATGACCACTGATGTCCTTTCTAGTTTTATGTCATGTTTTTATGACTGGGAGGATGGTGTTGCTCTCTACAGTAACATGGAAGGTAGGAAGAAGGAGAAAGGTTTGGGAGGGGTAATCAGGAGTTCACCAGCAGAAAGGCAAGTTCAGAGCTCAGACCGTAGTTATGTGATACCCAGCAAGATAAATAAAGAGATCTCACCTTGCCTCACTCAATTCATTTGTCAGCCTGTACCTGGTTTCAATCCACACCATTAGAATTTGAACTCTTTGAGAGGCAGGTGCTAATTTTGTCTTATTTTTGTTTTTGCCTTTCTTCACTTAACACTGTTCCTGGCACACAGTAAGCATTTAATAAATGCTTGATGACTAATTGTCTCTGTCATTCTTTTTTTTTTTCCCTGAATACCTACCGGTTGGAGACCTCTGCCCTCATTGCTCTCCATGGCAGTGGTCAAATTCAGGGAGGATGGGTGTCGAAGATAGAATCTGTCAGATGGATCCTAAACTCAGTGGCAGTTCTTTGATATATGAGTATTCTCTATAGTTAATGTGGGGGTGAGGAGGTGCAGGTGAGGCATTGTGGGAAGGAAAAATTACATTCATTAGGCCAATTCCATTTTGAAAAGCTCATATTTCAGGAGACAAAAGCTTAAATGAGAATTTTTAGAATAACTCCCCATTTGTGATTCTTGTTAGCCTAGGACTAATTAGCGGGCTCCTTCACCACTGGTAATCACACAACAGCAATGTTGCTTATCCATTCAAGTTCACTGCTAATTATTTCATTTTTAAAAAGTGTTTTTTTGAATACAGCTCTGCACAGTGTCTCAATTATGATTACAGGTCCCTCCTATTTTGTAGGCAATGCAGTGTCCTCTTCTTCCTGCTGGGCTGAGGCCTATTGCTGTTCTTTTATCCTCAGCCTTACAGAATTCTCAGGCACACCCCATGATTTCAAGTCATTTTCTCTAAAGGAATAGGAAACTTCTTTGCCAGGGCTTATTAACTATAGAATCCAAGGGTCTTCGAACTGTTCTGTTTATCTCCCTATGCAGTAGATACGGCTAATTCATTCACCAATATATTCCTTTGTAAATGTCTTTGTGCTGCCTTTCCCATGGGCCTTCGAGATGGCTAAGGATTGACATGACACCTTCTGCATCAGGTTAGCATAGCCTGGACTCCAGGGGCTTGTCTCCCCATAAGACTGGGGGTACTCCAGAAGAACAAGGTCTATGTCTCTGACATTAGACTGGCAAGGTTGGTGGGGGAAGTGTTCCAAGGACAAACACTCAACCTCCCCTCCTCTCTACCTCCTCTGATTAGACTAGGAGCTCTATCTCTCCTTGATCTATGACTCCCCCAATATACATTACAGGGCTCTTAACACAATGGGCCCATGATAAGTTCAGTTGGATCACAACCAAGGGTGCCCTGGATTTAGCTTGAATTGCTGGGGAGAGCTGATTGGTGTGAGCATTTGCACCTGGGAAATTGGCAAATGCTAGACCTCAGGGATTGATTTATTGTGTTGATTGTCTAAACTTAATTAAAGTGATGGAGAAAATGGTAATAATGCAGATCACACTTTAGTGTCCTGCATACATTTTTTTCTCCACAGAACAAGTTATTAAACTTTTATCAGTATACCCCTGATAAGAACCAAATTTTAATCTGTATAAATTGTAAAACATAAAGGAAGGGAAGAAGGAAGGAAGGAAGGAAGGAAGGAAGGAAGGAAGGAAGGAAGGAAGGAAGGAAGGAAGGAAGGAAGGAAGGAAGGAAGGAAGGAAGGAAGGAAGGAAGGAAGGGAGGAAGGAAGGGAGGAAGGAAGGGAGGAAGGAAGGGAGGAAGGAAGGGAGGATGAAGGGAGGAAAGGAGGGAAGGAGAAAAGTAGGGAGGGAGGAACACTTGTTATACTTGAGGATTACTCTGGTAATAAGAGTGAATTTTCATTCCATTGTATGTTCTCCTTCAATCCTCTAACTCCAGATGAAAAAAAGTTACCATCTTGAAACTAATTTTCTCCTTCACTTTTGTTTTTAGAACAAGTGGATCAAGATTTGATTTTGAATTTTTAAAGAAAGACTGAAGATAGGGAGCTGGCTTGAATCATTATTTAATTGTCCCTTGATCTGGGAGTTGAAATACACCTTAAACAAGTGGCCTCTCTATTTTGGGCCTTGATTGTATTGCTGGCTGCATTAGAATTCAGAGATGCTTGAAGAAGGCTTTGGTCATAGTTTTGAAGCACTGGCCTCTGTGTTTGAGATAGGATAATAAAGCCTGACCCTGACTTCATACAGTCTTATTTCTAGCCTGCTCAGCAATCTGTGAATGGTCCAAGCCTCTCCTGGTGACTTAATGTCTAATGGGAACTTTCCCCCTCCTTCCCTTCCCCCTCCACTGTCATTCAATCAATCAAATACTACTCAGTAGTTACAGAAAGATGCTAATGAGGCTTGTGAGTTGGATCCCCACAAGGTTCAGTAATGCTCACAAAGAGAAAAAAAATTCTGCCCAGAGATCACAGAGTATTTCCAAACCTGTTATTTCATGCATATGTTCTCATCACCATGACAATATGTTGGGAAGGGGGATGAGATTTGAAAAGGCAATGTGGTTTAGTGGCAAAAAGGCTGGACTTGGAATCGTCCCTTGGATCTCACCCCAGGCAACTACTTGTTGTGTGACTATAGGCAAGACATATGATCATAGATTTAGAGCCAGAAGGGACATCAAAAGCCAAGTAATCCAACCCTTTTATTTTACAGATGAGGAAACTGAGGCTCATAGTGGTATCTGGAGTCTCAAAGCTAATAGTAGTAGCAGTAGCATCAGTTGCAGTAGTAGTGGTAGTAGTAGCAGCAGCAGCAACTAGTAGTAGAATTAAAGTAGGAATAGAAATAAGAGTAGTAGAGTAGTAGGAATAGGAATAGGAATAGTACTAGTAGAATAGTAGTAGTAAATAACAATAATAGATAACATTTGCATATTTGGGGCATTGTGCTAAGCACTTTACAATTATTATCTCATTTGATCCTCACAACAACACTGGGAAGTAGGTGGTATTATTATCCCCTTTTTACAGATGAAGAAACTGAGGCAGATAGGGGTTAAGTGACTGGCCCAGGATCACACAGTTAGCTAGTGTCTGAGATAGGATTTGAGCTCATGTTTTACTGACTCTAAGTCTAGCACTCTACCCACTATACCAGCTCCCTACAAATGTAGGCTTGATGTTAGGGAAAAGCTTCAGAGAATCACAGAACCTTAAAAGTTTTGTTGTTTGTTGTTAAGTCTTTCTTCAGTTGTGTCCAACTCTCTCTGACCCCATTTGGGGTTTTCTTGGCAAAGATACTAGAGTGGTTTGCCATTTCCTTCTCCAGCTCATTTTATAAATGAAAGAAACTGAGGCAAATGGGGTTAAATGACTTGTCCAGGGTCACACAGGTAGTAAGTGTCAAGTGTCTGAGGCCGGATTTGAACTCAGGTCCTCCTGAATCCAGGGCTGGTGCTTTATCCACTGTGCCACCTAGCTGCCCCTCATATGTTTCTTATAATCCTGTGAAATAGGCACAATTATTGCTCCCATTATACAGATAAGAAAATCGATATTCATTGAGGTCTTGAGTTTCTTTTTAAGACTTTTGTAACTTCTCTGTGTTCACACAAGTAGTAAGTTTCTGAGGCAGGATTTGAACTCTGGTTGTCCTGACTCCAAGTCCAGAGCTTTATTTTACTCTACCACCTAGTATAACTTGTGCAATTAAAAGAACGCTGGTAGGGGCAGCTAGGTGGCACAGTGGATAGAGCACTGGCCCTGGATTCAGGAGTACCTGAGTTCAAGTCCAGCCTCAGACACTTGACACTTACTAGCTGTGTGACCCTGGGCAAGTCACTTAACCCCCATTGCCCTGCAACAACAACAACAACAACAAAAAAGAACGCTGGTACTAAAGTCAAGAAGACCTGGGTTCAAATTCCATCTCTGATGCTTACTACTTGGGTAATAAGTAGTATCTTGGGTAAATTATAATTTCTTTAGACCTTAGTTTTCTCAGTAAATACTATCCTGCGTAAATTATAACTTTCCTAGGTCTCAGTTTCCAGATCTATAAAATGAGGAGATTGGAATAGATGGCCTTAAGGCCATCTATGGAGCTTTTGTACATGAATGCTAGTCTTTTATAGATGACGAATCCCAGAAGAGCAAAGCTAGGATCTGATTTGTGAGTTGGGATTTGAACTCAGGTCTTCTTGAATCCCAGAACAACATAGAGGAAGAATTAGAGAAAGTTTAAAAAAAAATTGTGTATTTAAATGGCATAGGATTAGATGAAATGTCAGCTCTTTCAATTAGTTCAAGTGAGGTTTCCTGAAAGGTATGAAATTCAAAGAAATATTTTGATTTTATGATTCCTATCATTTGTGTTTGGGAATATAAAACTTTATATGTATGTTTCAAAATATACATACATACACATATGTATCCACCCATTCTTCATTTATTGTTCCCTTGTTTCTCTGATTAACATAAAAGTTTTATTTTTTTTTCAGGGTAATTAGGGTTAAGTGACTTGCCCAGGGTCACACAGCTAGTAAGTGTCAAGTGTCTGAGGCTGGACTTGAACTCAGGTCCTTTTGAATCCAGGGCCAGTGCTCTATCCACTGTGCCACCTAGCTGCCTCAGTTTTATTTTTTTTAAAGCAAATACCACATCTCCCCTATGTAAGTATGCAGTCCATAAGAGGATATAATGTGCACTCCCTAACAGCATTCCTAATAGATTTCCACCCCCCTTCTTTTCTATCCTAAAGAACATCTAGTACAGACTCATGCCAACAAAGGGCACGCGGCCAACTAACTGCACAGCTGAGTTCTGCTCTTAGTGTCCACCTCTCCAGATTTCTTAGCCATCCTGGGGGGAGGGACCCATGAAAACATTCCATTGATGGCAGGAAAGAAGTTCAATTTACATAATGAAGTAAGCTGAAAATCCGGGAAACATCATTGTTTATTTTAACCCCATCTACAAATTAGAACAGATGTATTTCTGGTAAAAAAAAATTACACATTTGTCTTGCCAGGGGTAAATTTACTTCCTATCCCAAACAGGCCCCAGAAAAGACAACTTAACTTGATAAAAAATCAACATGGCCATATGGAAATATAAACAGGTTTCTGAAGGGCACTCAATGGTAACTGGGAGACTGATCGCCAGAGATTGCCTGACTAGAGTGCTCAAAATAGTGGGGGGTCAAATAGAAAAACTCAATGTCCACAGGAAGGTCCGAGAGGCAAAATGGTGGGGGCTTCTCTGCTATTCCACAAGCATCCTTTCCTTCTTGACACAAAGTGAGTATTAAAATAACTAACAGAGAAAAATCAGATTTATTTTTGTCTTCTGCCATCAGAAATAATTTTTTGTGGAGAGGGCTAGGCTGTCAGTTGAGGTTGCCATTTTATATCTTGACAGGCAAATGGAAAAGCCCCTGTGCTTAGAAAGTCTAAGGGTAGGGAGGAGGTTGAGTGGGAAGTTCCTTCCCTGGGGGAGCCTCCTGACCTCCTAACCTTTGGTCTAACTGAAGAAGATAGGACCTTGGTTCTCAGGGAGTTTATAGAATTAGGTAACATGGTCCAGTAGTTGAATTCGTGAACTGAGGAATTGGCTTAAAAAAATAGCTCTGTCTTACTTTTACTACAAGTGTGTTGGAACCATAGAAATTCAAATGACCAAGGACTTCAGCAGCAATTTAGCACAACCTATCATCAAAAGGAATCTCCACCAAACCACACTTGGCAAATAGCTCTTCAGCCTCTGCTTGAAGACCTGAGGCAACTCATCCCACTTCGGGGTAGTTCTGATCATTGCGAAGTTTTTCTCTAAATTAGAGGTAGTTCGGTTTCTCAGTAGTTAGAGCACTGGGATGGGAATCAGGAAGACATGACTTCAAATCTAGCCTCAGACTCTAGCTAGCTGTGTGATCTTGGGCAAGTCACTTAACTTCTGTTTGCCTTCTCACACTACAGAAAGAAATGACAAATCACTCCATTATTGCCAAGAAAATCTTGTGAAGAGTTGGACATGACAATGACTGAACTACAAAAACAACAAGGTGGCACAGTATGTTGAGTGCTGGGCCTGAAGGCAAGAAGGTTTGTCCTGAGTCCTTGAGGAAGTCACCAAATCTTTGTTTTGCCTCAATTTCTTCAATTCTAAAACGGGGATAATAATTCCTAGGGGGGGTCGTGCGGATTCAATGAGATAATGTAAAGTGCTTAGCACAGTGCCTGGCACTATATAAATGCTAGCTACTGTTATTAAATTTGCTTCCTTGTAATTTCCAACCATTGCTTCTGATTCTGCCTTCTGGGGAGGATGGGAGGGCAAAGGAAGGGAACGACTACCTATTAAGGGCCTACTGTGTGCTAAGCACTTATCAAATATTATCTCATTAGACCCTGACAACAACCTTGGGATACAGCTGTCCCACAGGGCTCTGTCTTGTACCCTCTTTTCTTCTCCATCTATTTCACTCAGTGATCTCATCAGCTCCCATGGATTTAGTGATCATATGCTGATGATTCTTAAATCTATCTATGCTGTTGAGAGAATTAATTCTTGATCTTGTATTTTACATTTGATTTCACCCTGTAAGTGATTTTATTCTGTAACCATATTCTGTGTTCTATGTAACAAACCTAAAGCATCTTATCTGTCTCTGAGTGAAGAAGCTCATGTGTACAAAAGTTCAGTCTCTTCTCCCTTGGAGTTTAGGGAGCAAAGGTTGTGGTAAAAATTATTTGTGGTAACTCACCTGGCCCACCCCGAGATTACATATGCTACTGAACTGAGAAGGAGAACTCTCCATAGGCAGTTTTTGAAGGACCTCCCCTTTTGGGGAAGGAAAGATTGAACACTCCCTGAAGGGAGGTGGAGGGCGGCTTCCGGAACGCTAGGTTTCTTCCAGAATGCAAGCTCGCTCTCGGGTCTCTCTCAGTCTGGCGACTCCCCTTGTGGTGGTACATGTTCGTTCTGTCTCGGAGTGGTGTGAGCAACTGTAGACTGTCTGGGGTTGGTAAGTTAATTACGGAAAACCCTAAATTCCTTTGAACTAGCTTAATTGGAAACCGTCTGAGGATCACATAGGTTAAGTTTCGAGTTAAGAGCATTTCTCTGTATTTCTATTTTCCTATTTCCTTATCTTTGATTTTTTAATTAGTTTCACCTTTGTTGTTTAATTAATTCCCAAGTAATAAAATCTAATCCTTTTGTGAACTAAAGCTTAGAGGCTCCTTTCTTATTGGCCTGGGAGAAATATCTAAAAAGAGCAGTTCAGAGTGGAGGGAGAACCTAAAAGGTCCCTCATATTTCTGGGACCCCAATATTAAGGTGAGTCACCCAAATAACGCTCCATATATCAAATTTTGGTCCTCACAAGGTGAAGCTTTCCCACAATCACTGTTAAAGAAAGAAAAAAAATTGGTTCTCAGAACTTTCATAAAATATTATCTCAGCATTTCCCCCAAAGTTTGTGTGTTATCTTTGAGAAGCTGGACTAACTGGTCTTCTCCCATCTTTAGCAATTACAAAGGTGGTTTTACCTAATCCCCCAGGCTCCAGTTGGTCTACATACCTGGATCCCTATCAGTGAACCTCAGGATGCAGCTGGGACCCATAACATTCACAAAAGCATTCCTCAGAGATAGAGAGAGGTGGTTTCTATCCCATGTGTAGGTGATGCCCACTTTCTTTTCTTCTTTTTTTTTTTTTGCAGGGCAATGAGGGTTAGTTAAGTGACTTGCCCAAGGTCACACAGATAGTAAGTGTCAAGTGTCTGAGGCCAGATTTGAACTCAGGTCCTCCTGAATCCAGGGTCAGTGCTTTATCCACTGAGCCACCTAGCTGCCCTCTGCTTTCTTTAATGTAACCAATCATGATTCCCCAACACCATGATGTTGGCAGTTCCATAAACCAACAATATGATCTTTGTTGTCCTTTGTTCTATGCTTATAAAAATGAGTTGCATCTTCAATTTGGGGTCTTCTAGCCAGAGGAAGTGCCATTTGACCCATCCTTTATTAATAGGTTTGGTGCCCTATTTAAAAAAAATGTTATCTGCCTCTGTTTACCTATTTGTTAAATTTCACATCTCCAACTTTTGAGCTGTCTTTTGAGCTCTTGAGACATCTCACACTGGATGCCCAGTAGATATCTTAAACTTACCATGTCCCAAATCAAGCTTATTATCATTCCCCCTAAACCCTCCCTTTCTACCTTCCCTATTACTATGGAGAGCAACACCATCTTCCCAGTCTCCCAGGCTCTCAACCTAGGATCTATCCAGAATTCTTCACTGTCTCTTACCCCAACTCCCAGCAATATCCAATTTGTTAACAAGTCCTGTTGATTTCACCTTTGCAACATCTCTCAAATACTCCTTCTCTTCTCTGATGCAGCCACTACTCTGGTGCAGACCCTCACCACCACAAGCCTAGACTAGTGCAAGAGCCTGCTGGTGGGTCGGCCTGCCTCCAGTCTCTCCCCACTCCAGTCTATCCTCCATTCAGCCACCAAAGTGATTTTCCTAAAGCACAAGTCTGATCCCCCACCTCTCTCTCTCTCTCGCTCTCTCTCTCTCTCTCTCTCTCTCTCTCTCTCTCGCTCTCTCTCGCTCTCTCTCGCTCTCTGTCTCGCTCTCACACACACACACACACACACACACACACACACACACACATCCTCAAGTCAATAAACTCCAGTAGTTCCCTATCACCTCCAGGATCAAATACAACATGCATTTGATATTTAAAGCCCATCATAACCAACGACTCTCCTACCTTTCCAGTCTTCTTACACCTTACTCCTCATCACATACTCTTGGATCTAGTATGAGACCTATATGACACAGACTGTCTCATAAACAAGACTCTCCATCTCTTGGCTCTGGGCATCTTCTCTGGCTGTCTCCCATGCCTAGAATTCTCTCTCTCCTCACCTCTGCCTGCTGGCTTCCCTGGATTTCTTTAAGACCCAACCAAAATCCCATTTTGTACAGGAAACCTTTGCAAACACCAGTGCCAGCACTGGAGCCTGTAGGACCTAAGTTCAAAACCAGCCTCAGACACTTACTAACTGTGTGACCCTGGTCAAGTCACTTAATCTTAGTTTCCTCATTTGTAAAATGAGCTGGAGGAGGAAATGGCAAACCACTCCAGTATCTTTGTCAAGAAAACCCCAAATGGAGTCATGAAGAGTTAGACACATTACTGAAAAAGGACTAAACAACAAAATATACACATACACATACACATACACAGTGTGTCTGTGTGTGTACACGATGTTCCAGTATTCTTAGAGAAGTTTTAAGCTATCATAGCATAAAACTGGACTAACATTTTAGGATATCCTGTCCCAAATATATACTGGACCCATGATTTTAGTAGTACAGGAACTCCCAGGTGAGGAAACTCTTTCTACCAATATAGGATGACACACCTGCTATGAAACTGATAGTCTTAGGGAACTACCTAGAGAATGAGAAGTTGAGACTTTTCCAGGGTGATGGCCAATATACACAAGAAGAAAGACTTGAGTCCAGGTCCTTCTGTCTTTGAGGTCAACTCTATTCACTATGCCAAGCTCCCTCTCTACAAATGCATTTGTGTGTATACATGTGTATAAAGATAGATATAGATATACATATCAGGGCACTAGTGAGAGATCCCTGCTGGTTTGGAGTAGTAGTTATCTCCCAGGATCCTCCATATATACACACACACACATGTATGTATGTATATGTATATATACATATATGTTTATATATTAATATACACATGCATGAATACTCACATATATAATGTATGTGCAGGTATACATTTAGATATGCATATGCACATACACATATTATTTGTGTCAGGAGAGGAAGGGCTCTGTTGGACCAGCAGAGAAGCCTCAGGCAGTTGTTGTCAGGTCTTTACCTTGACAGTGGAAGTTTTCAATATTGAGTTCAGGGTCACAGTGAGGGGCACATCTGTCTAGTGTCCAGAGCAACAAAGCAAAAAATGAAAATCAAGGCTTTCTAAGTCTCTGGGTTCCTCTGGCTACAGGCTTTAACTTCCTTAAGCTTAAAGAGAAAAATAAACAAAGGAAAAAAAATCAATGAATCTAGGATTATGAGAAAAAAATATTGCCAGAGAGACAGACACGTTCAGAACTTCAGTAGGGGGTTGGGTTAGTTGTTACCTATCAGATGAACCTGAATCTGAGTCTGAAGGAAGTGCATCCATGCCTTTATTTTCTATGTGCCATTTCTTATAAAATAGGGCTTTTCAGGACACAAGTTTTACGTGATTCTTCCATCTGGATAAAGTTAATTCAATCCAAAAAGCATTTAGAAATGTTTCAATAAGTCATTCCCAATCTTTAACTGTACCCCTCCATCTGATCATCAGTAGATTGGAGGGGGAGATATAGAATGTGGTCATAAAAGAGAATGAGGGCAGCTAGGTGGCACAGTGGATAAAGCACTGGCCCTAGATTCAGGAGGGCCTGAGTTCAAATACGGCCTCAGACCCTTGACACTTACTAGCTGTGTGACCCTGGGCAAGTCACTTAACCCTCATTGCGCCCCCCCCCCCCAAAAAAAACCACACACACACACACACACACACACACATACAGAGAAAAATAAATAAATAAAAGAGAATGAAGTTCACAAGTTCCTCTGGGGTTGAAGCTGTAACTTATCTTCATAGCACCATGCTTTCTAATGTAAGAAATAATTATTGGGGCAGCTAGGTGGCGCAGTGGATAAAGCACCAGTCCTGGAGTCAGGAGTACCGGAGTTCAAATCCGGCCTCAGACACTTAACACTTACTAGCTGTGTGACCCTGGGCAAGTCACTTAACCCCAATTGCCTTACCGAAAAAAAAAAAAGGAAGAATTATTAATAATTGATATCTTGAGGGACCCAGTGATCTCCCTTTCTTTCTCAAGCTCTTTATCTCTCTACTCAAAGGCAAGGTCTTCTTGAGGGATTTCATCAAATCTCAATTGAGTCAAACTCAACTCCAAGCTAACAAAGGAATCTTGGGTGGAGACAGATTCTTTTGTCTAGATAAACTGAAGGACTTTACTCAGGAGATTTGACCTGCAGGAACCAGTTCTAGGTGAGAACCATTGTGTTGCCATCAGCTATGTCCTTGACGCCACCCCCCCCTTCATTCTAATAAACCCACCTCCACATCATGTCAAACAATTAGATTTGAATGATATTAACCTATTGATTTTGTTTTTGGGGTTTTTTTTTGGTTTTTGTAGGGCAATGGGGGTTAAGTGACTTGCCCAGGGTCACACAGCTAGTAAGTGTCAAGTGTCTGAGGCCGGATTTGAACTCAGGTACTCCTGAATCCAGGGCCGGTGCTTTATCCACTGCTCCACCTAGCCACCCCCGACCTATTAGATTTTATTTTTATGTGATGGACCTCCAATGGTGGGAAGGGTATAAGAACTGAGACTCAACCACATAGAAGGGATCTTTGGTCTGAGAGAGACAGCCATAAACCTCATTTTATTTAACACCCACCAGCCATATTAATAAAGTGATTAAATTATCCAGATACTATGTCTATCACACTTTTAATCTTCACACTAGGGAGAGGCAGTATGTCATAGTGGAGTCAGGAAGGTCTGGATTTGAATCACACCTTGGAGGACATTTACTAGTTATGTGACCACTTAAGTTAGCTTCAGCTTTACATTTGTAAAATGAGGAAAACCATAGAAGCTCCTTAGGAGGTTTTTGTGGGGAACACTGTCTTTTAAGTACTTTGTGAACCATAAAGTCCTATGTAAATGTGAGTTATTACTACCATATCCTAGAGACACCTGTGGTATAATGGTTAGAGCATCAGCCCTAGAATCAGGCACACATCCGCCAAAGTTCTCTGGCACACATGATCATTATCAACTTGGGAAAGGCACTTCAATTCTTGTTGCCTTGGTCAACTTTGTAACATCACAACTTGTTTTTTTTTATTATTTTATTTTATCTGTCTTTTTGTTTTGTTGGGCAATGAGGGTTAAGTGATTTGCCCAGGGTCACACAGCTAGTAAGTGTGAAATGTCTGAGGCTGGATTTGAACTCAGGCCCTCCTGAATCCAGGGCCAGTGCTCTTTCCACTGAACCACCTAGCTGCCCCTAAGATCACAACTTGTAACACAGGTACTGATGTGCATTGGCAGAGGGTGGGGGGGGGTTCCCTCATTAAGAGTTCCCTGAACAGATAAAATCACAGACCTGGCTCCTTTCCATCCCTTCCAAAATTAAATGGACCCCCCTCCTTGCTACATGCATGCTCCTTTCCACCAAATGATAGGATATTAGAGCTAGAAGAGACCTTTGAGATTTTCCAGTCTGGCCATATCATTTTGCAAATGAGGAAAATGAACTCCATAAAGGCAAATTTCAAGGTCACACACAGTTTTTAGTGGCAGAACTGGGATTAGAAGCCAGATCTCCTGGTTCCTAACCCAGTACTCTTACTCTTACCATTACACCAAAGTAGCCGAGGGAACAACAAGAACATGTCACAGGGCAAAACCCATTTGGGGCTAAGTCATCATTAGAATGGATCAAAGGTCTTCCAAACCAGGGCACTAAATGGAATTTCTTACAGTGGTGATAAGGAAGATCTTTGGTGGCTTGGGTTTTAGGGATTGGTAGTACCCGTTACTTGGTAGGATAACTAAAGGCTTGAGACTGATTCCCCCCCACCCCAAAGAAAGAAATTCCTTGGAGGTATTCAATTTATTAAATATTCCACTTACATAAAAATCTGTGTTCTTATATAAGCAGAATACATTCCACCCATATGGAATATTATATATTCCACTAAAGGTGGCCATCCTGCCTCTGGAAAAGAGTATTTTTCCAGCAATGTAGTTCCACAGGCCATTCTGGAGACCCAAAAGGCACAACGTAGATGGGAATTTCACAAAGATCTTAAAGAAAAGAAACAAATCAAAACTACCCAGAGACTGTGCTTTTGAGGGGGAAAAACTAATCAGACAATTCTTCTATTAGTGATATGACTTGGGAATTTTAAAAAAATCTCTTGATTGTAATATTTATTTTCCTTCAGATCCCAATGACAAGCCAACTAGTTTGACTATAGTATAACAAAGGAAGGTAGCATTTAATCACTTCTTTCTCTCTGACCCCAAATATCTTAACTCCCTAATGTCTTAGGTGAACTTTATTCCTTAATGGAGTTACCTAAGGTCTGAAGAACTCTAGTAGCATGGACAAGAGTATGGGTGAACCTCATTAATAGAAATACAAATTAATATATAAGTGGAATATTTAATCATTTGAATACTAGCAAAAATTCTTTTTTGGGGGGAGAGTAAAATGGTCCTTAAATTTGTTGTTTTTCCTTTCTTTTTGAAGAGGACCATTATAATCAGGGTGGTGTTATGACTTGCAGTGAATTGGATTTAAGTGAGGGAGAACTATGCAAAGTCACCAACCTCATTCTCTCCTCCAAAGTCATTTGGGTCCAGTGGCAAGATATATACCAGGATGACTGGAGATGGCCCTTGTTCAAGACAATTGGCATTAAGTGACTTGCCCAACATCACACAGATAGTAGGTGTCTGAGATGAGATTTGAACTCAGGTCCTCCCAACTTCAGGGCCATTGCTTTATCTGCTGCACTACCTAGGTTCCCACACCATAAAATAATCATCTCCTGATTCATCTAGTTCACAAATTAAGATTTTAATATATTCCTAGACATTCAAGAGCTGGAAAGCACCTTAAAAGTCATGTGGTCTCTCTTTTATAATGCTGATTTCCTGGACTCCAGTTGGACCAGTCTCAGTGATATTTTTCACCTTAAGAATAAATTTACATTGACCCACATCCCAATGGCTGCAAGGAATCAACATGAATAGTGGCCCCAGATCCACACCTCATGAGCAAAAGGGAAATCAAACATCCTGCCATACTATCCAATCAACTCTAAGCCTTTAGGCAGCCATAATGAAACCGGTATCCTGCACTTTGGACCCTTCCCCTTTGGCACTCTGGTGCAACCTAAAGACCCCCTTTCAAAATAGTATTTTTAAATGAATAAGATACAACATATAGGGTTAAAATGGAAACCAATTTTACAATGTCCCCAAAATCTTATCAGAGTTTTAAGCTTTTACAGCTTAAAATTGTATTAGGACTTTAGGGATATCCTGTATTTTAAAAAGTTATAAAAGTATTTTTAAAATTAATAAGTTAATAATTAATAAGAGAACCTAGCCTTAGATGGCTTTGTGACACATATTTTGGACAGTCAGAAGTATCCCTCCCTTATTTCCTTCATTGTAACTGGGTTCTGGAATGCTAAGGTTGCCAGAAGTTTGACATTCAGATAAGTGGACCATTCCTGTATTTGTTTCTAAGGAAGTATGGTGTGGGAGAAAGGCCACACAAGACCTGGAACTGGGAGAAGTGGGTTTGAGTCTTGGCTTTTCTACTTACTAGCATGATGACCTTGGGCAGGTTATTTGTTTTTTTTTTTTTAATCCCGTTTCCTCATTTGTAACATAGCAGGAAGAAAGGTCAGAAGAGCTAATTTCTTTAGGCCTCTTCTGGCAATGACATTCTGTGATTTTCTACAGGGAACAACCATCCAATAAAGGGCTTTTTCTCATCACATCTCCATTCTCTGGCCAATATCTGCCACATACCTCATCTGTTTATACTGATGAGCCAACTGGGCCTGCCAGCTTTAATGAATGCTTCCACTGATGGTCCTCATTTTCTAGGGCAAAATCATCAGGATGGAGACAACCTCTGCTGACTGTTGCCCGGGAAAGAACATCCCTTCTCTCTGACTTTTCCTGTCAGGAGGAAATGATGGAGGATAATTCCCCCTATTAAAATGCTTGCTTTCCTGAAGACAGGCGCTATCATAGTCATTTCAGCTAAGACATCTTGGTTGGTTCTATAATAAAGCCTTGACAAATCTAAGCCATCAGCTTGTCATTGACATTCACTTAACCCTTTCCTTCAGGCCAAATTCCTTTTCTTAAAACTTCCTCAAGACCTCCCTGGCCAGTAACCCTTCACATGAAATTCTTATTTTGGCTGCCTTCCTGATGTCATCAGCCAACAAATACAGCCTTGTTGCTACTCTTCCAATGAGTGAAAATGACCACACTTTGCAATAAGGGTGTCTCTTACATCACACCTTCCAAGTCTAACTTTCTTTTTTCTTTTAAAGAAGAAAGGTAGCCTTAATCTGGAAGGTGAGAGACTTTCTGAGAACATCTAACAATGAACTTATAAAGAGGCAAGGCAAAACCCTTGGCCTTGGAACGATAGTCTGTATCCCTTTCCAATGAAAATCCAATTAATACAGTACCCAGACTTCAAGAGATTGCTTGTTACTGTAATAAATATCATGTAAATATTTTCCTAGTTTTTAATTTGTTTACCTTTTTTTATTGCCAGCCAACAAGCTTGTTCTGAGTACCCACAGAGAATACCACACTGTACTAGGAATTTCCTAGAATCATAGACTCTTAAGAACTGGCAAACATTTCAGAGGTTCATCTGGTCTAATAGCCAATTGAAAAATCAATCTACTCTATAGCATCCTTGGCATAGTCATCCAGCCTCTTTTTGAACCCTTCATACAAGACCACAGCTTTAGAATTGAGGGATCTTTTTTTGTTGTTGTTCAGTCATTTCAGTTGTCTCTGGCTCTCATGGCCCTTTTTGGGGATTATTTTTGGCAACACACTGGAGTGGTTTGCCATTTTCTTCTCTAGATCATTTAACAGGTGAGGAAACTGAGGTAAATGGGGTTAAATGACTTGCCCAGAGTCACACAACTAGTAAGTGTCTGGGGCCAGATTTGAAATCAGACACCAAGCCAAACCCTCTCTATCCACTGTGCCACCTAGTTACTTTGGAAGGGATCTCAGAAGTCATCTAATCCAACCTCTTCATTTTATATATAAGAACATTTCCTTCCTTCATTTCTTTCTTTTCCTTCTTTCCTTCCTTCTTTCCTTTCTTTCACTTCCTTCCTTCCTTCCTTCCTTCCTTCCTTCCTTCCTTCCTTCCTTCCTTCCTTCCTTCTTTCCTTCCTTCCTTCCTCTGTTCCTCTCTCTACATAAAATATTACCAAAATGTGAAAGAGATTCTTTCTTCTTCATCATCATCACCATCATAAACATTTGTATAGTGCTTTAAGGTTTGCAAAGCACTTTACATATATTATCCCATCTGATCTTCATCAGTTTAAATGGTTTTCAAAAATAATCAATTTATTCTGCAGCCTTTGCTTTCCTCTCAGCTGCCTAAAGGACTGGCATTGTGTGTACAAGTCACGAAACTTTCCCCTTCAGATAATTCATAAATGCCATCTGGCTGGGCTGGAATGGACACTGTGATCCATCCTTGTTCATTCATCTTCCAGCAGAATGAGTGCCAGGGAGACAATGCCTCCCTGGGGAGAGTAGTGAGGTTGTCTTTTGAGGTCCAGCATTATTTAAATCTTTGACCATGGCCTTGGGTATTTATCATAAATCTAGAGATGGAAGGAACCTTAAGATCATTGAGTCCAAATGTCTCATTTTACAGAGTTTTAAATTGAGTCTCAGAATTAAATCAAATCAAATGAAGAAGCATTTATTAAGTACTTACTATGTTTCAGGCACTGTGCTAAATGTTGTTGTTTGTCCGTCATTCTCAAAGAAGACCTTGACTTGCACTGAATTGGATTTAAGTGAGGGAGGGCTGTGCAAGGTCGCCAACCTCACTCTTTCCTCCAGAGCCATCTGGACCAAGTGGCAGGTTATTTATCAAGACAACTGTAGATGGCCTTGGATATTTAAGGCAATTGGGGTTAAGTGACTTGCCCAGGGTCACACAGCTAGTAAGTGTCTGAGGTGAGATTTGAACTCAGGTCCTCCTGACTCCAGAGCTAGTGCTTTATCCACTGAGCCACCTAGCTGTCCACTATGCTAGTACAAATGCAAGCATAAATACACTCCTTGCCCTCAGAGTTTACAATCTAATGAGAGCAAACTACACAGAAAAAGGATGTTGAAAGAGGGTGGGATGAGAGAAGGTACTCTTCTGAGGGCATGATAGAGAAGGTTAAGAGGTAAACCCATAGAGAAATGAAGACATGGCTGTCCTGAGCACTTTCCTTCAAATGGAGGTTCTAGATGGAACCAGTCAATTGGAATAAGGATACATAGGGATAGAGTATACTTCTAGTGTAAGAAGTCCAGAGTGAAGAGGATGCTGTGATACGGTAAGAGCAAGTCCAGAACAATCAAATCTACTTAATACTTGCATGACCTTGGATAGACTACTTTGTTGCCCTAGGTCTCCATGGCTTCCTCTAACAAACAGGGCAATTAGATTCCATGATCTTTATAGCTCGGACATTCTGTGGTGCTATCCAATATTAGATAAGGCAGAGATGGTTTTTGCCAGCCATACAGTCATGGCATTTGCTGTTTGTGCATAGTCCGTGTTGCTTTGGTCTTTCATCAAAATTTTTAGAGTCCTCTGAATTCTTGCTGCAGCTGCCAGGCAGAGATGTTTCTGCTCCTCATCTCTCTCTTGACTCCAAGACGAATCAGGAAGGATAGGAGTATTCAGGGTGAAGGGGCTAGAGCATTAAAAACAAACAAATAAAAGACATCTCTGGGGCCATGGAAAATATCTAAGAGAGCTGTAAAGATAGAGCCATAAAGGTTTCCAAGAAGAACATCTTGCTTTCCTTTAAAAAGGAATGAAGAGGGGCAACTAGGTGGCGCAGTGGATAGAGTACCAGCCCTGGATTCAGAAGGAGTTCAAATCCGGCCTCAGACACTTAACACTTAATAGCTTTGTGACCCTGGGCAAGTCACTTAATCCCAATTGCCTCACCAAAAAAAGAAAGAGAAAGAAAGAAAGAAAGAAAGAAAGAAAGAAAGAAAGAAAGAAAGAAAGAAAGAAAGAAAGAAAGAAAGAAAGAAAGAAAGAAAGAAAGAAAGAAAGAAAGAAAGAAAGAAAGAAAATCCTTTCTTATAGGGGCAGCTAGGGGGCGCAGTGGATAGAGCACCGGCCCTGGAGTCAGGAGTACCTGAGTTCAAATCCGGCCTCAGACACTTGACATTTACTAGCTGTGTGACCCTGGGCAAGTCACTTAACCCCAATTGCCTCACTAAAAAACCCCCAAAAAAACAAAAGGAATGAAGAGGGGTAACTAAGTGGTGCAGTGGATAAAGCATCAGCCCTGGATTCAGGAGGATCTGAGTTCAAATCCAGCCTCAAACACTTGACACTTACTAGCTGTGTGACCCTGGGCAAGTCACTTAACCTTCATTGCCCCGCAAAAAAAAAAAAAAAAAAAGGAATGAAGAGGGAGACTCTGATGCTCCAAGTCATGGTTCAAGGGGCATATGTGTGCTGGTGAAATGCCTGGTAATCCTGGCTAGTCTTCTTCACCCCTTTGTTCTGGGCAAGTCCTTATACTTGGTTTCTCTGAATGTTTCTGTCTCAGTGATCTTGGTGGGTGAGATACAGATCAAGAAGAATTGAGCAAGAAATGGTGGTTTTCTGGGTTCCTGGGTGGAAAGTGAAGCGGAGAGGACCCAACACTAAACAGTTTCAGTTTCAAACTCAGTGATGAGATCTTCAGGACAAGGCTAAAAGAAGTTGTCAAGAAATTCACTTCCTGACTTTAGGCATTTTTGCTGGCTATCCTCCATGCCTGGAATTCTCTCCCTCCTTAGCTCTGCCTCCTGGCTTCTCTTGACTCCTTTGAGTCTCACCTAAGGTTCCATCTTTTGCAGGAAACATTTCCCAGTCCTCCTAAATCTTGCTCTCTTCCCTCTGAGATTATCTACAGATTTGTCCCATCTGAGTTTTATTTATACATAGCATTTTGCATGTCATCTTCCCCATTATATATCAAACATCTTAAGAACAGGGACTTTTTTTTGGCCTTTCTTTCTATCCCTTGAAGCTAGCACGGTGACTAACACAGTGAACACTTAATAAATGCTTCTGTAGCATTTAAGACACCCCAAACTCTGCCCTGAGACACAGCCTGCTCTACTCACTACTGATCAGCAGAGCAATAAGAATCCATCCCAGGAGGATTTGTAAGGGACTAGCAGCTCAGCCTGATAGAAAGCCTACCCCAAAGCAAGTGATGCTCTGCATTCTGATGGGCCGACAGGCACTTAACCCAGAGCCCAGGGATCAGAAAAAGAAGACAAACACAGTGGGACAATTAACTGGGCTGTTTCTTCTCTCTGATTGCCTGTCATCAACATTCTCCTCATCAAAAAGTCTTCATTAAGCACTTATTTCTGCAAGGCAATTTCTGAAGCAGTGTAGCTATGGACAATCTCCTCTGGAGACTGCCTCTCCAAAAAAAACACAACACTGGCATGAGCCAGCATTCAAAAGACAAAGTACCAACTAGATAATAATAAGTAGTGAGCAAATATGCAGCTAGGACCTACAGAATAATAAGAGTAAGTACATTCTCTTTTTTGCAGAGGTGGCGACTGAGTGTGGAAATGGTGTATATTCTCATAAGTCACAGTTGATATGTTGACTGGTTGGTTTAACTGGTTTCCCCCTCCTATCTATTTTTATTAATAATCAATAAAAATTTATTAAGAGCCAACTATGTGCCAGGTACTGTTCTAAGCACTTACTTAGCAGCTAGGTTGTGAAGTAGATATAGCTATGTGATCCTAGGTAAGTGATTTAGTTTATATGCCTCAGTTACCTCAACTGTTAGGAGAGGATTCTAATAGCACATGCCTCAGAGGGTTGTTTGAGATAATATCTGTAAAAGTGCATAGTAACTAATACATGCTTGTTCCCTTCCCTATATCCTTCCTTTTTATTCTTTATTATAAGGGTAGTTTTGATAGAGGAAGAGAGGAATATGTACATGCAAAACTGAAGGTGGTGGCACAGTGGATGGAATGCTAGAAGACGTGTGTTCAAATCTGACCTTAGACACTTACTAGCTGTGTGACCCTGGAAAAGTCACTTTAGTCCCATTTGCCTCAGTTTCCTTACCTATAAAATGGAAATAATAATAACCTCCTGGGATTGTTGTCAGGATAAAATGAGATAATATTTGTAAAGTACTTTGTGCAGTTCTTGGCACATAGTAAACACACTATAATATAAGTGCTAGTTGTAATTATTATTACTACTATTATTTGTTGGGTAGTTGTAGGACAGTAATATTGGAATTTGTGTCTAGGGGCAGGAAGAGAAAGGCAGTGAAGGTATAGGTTATCATCTCAAATTCCAGGAAGGCTTTCTAGAGTAGTTGTCTTGGGGGGTGGGGTTGGTGTTCTGATTTGAAGATGGAAGGAAGGCAGCACAGTTTGCTATGAAATAATGGAGGAATCTGGCACATTGATCCATTAGAAGGCTGAATGGTCCAATTTCACTTGGTGTAGGGGGTTAATGAGCTTTTACTGAATCGGACTGAATTTCCCTTTAAGTTTCTTTTTGGTTGTTCTTTTTCACCTTGCTTCTGCTAAGTATGCTTCTGCTTTGCTTTCCTCCCCATGCCAATTCTTTAATTTTCTTTAAAATTCAGAGGCAGCTAAGTGGCACAGTAGTTAGAATCCCAAGCCTGGAGTTAGGAAGTTCTGAATTCAAATCTAGCCTCAGATACTAGCTATGTGACCCTGTGCAAGTCACTTTTGCTCTCAGCCTCAGTTTCCTCATCTGTAAAATGGGGGTAATAATAGCAACTATTTCCCATGGATGGTGTAAGGAACAGATGAGATATTTGTAAAATGTTATAGAAGCCTTAAAGGGTTGTACACATGCTGTTATTGTTGTTAATATTATTAAAGAAAATATTGATCTAAATTCAGTTGCCTTTTTACTACCTCTTCAAATACTAAATGAAATTTGCCTTGTAGAAACACTCAGAAACCCTGTATAAGGTCAGTTGGAAAATAAATCTCTAACCTATCTATCCTCTATTTGAGTTCCTACCCCACCCCAAAGTAAAATGGAATATAGAATCTCAGGACAGGAGGGGAACTCATAATTAACAGGATCCAATTTCCTAACTGAAAATTCAATCCATTTACCTAGAACAAGAGAACATCCAGCCTTTGTTTGAAGGCTTCTAGTGTTGAAGAACCAACTCTCAACTAAGACTTTGTTTGGGACAACTCTTTTTGTTAGGAAATGTTTTCCTCATGTAGAGCTGATTTCATAGATTATAAGATTATCCATCTAGTGTTAGATCAAAGGTCGTCTAGTTTAACTGCATAATTATACAGAGAGGAAACTGGAGTCCATAGAGATTAAGTGATTTGCCAAATATCATATAGCACAGTGGAAGGAATGCTTGCCCTAGAGTCAGGAGGACCTGAGTTCAAATCTATCCTCAGGCACTTACTAGCTGTGTGACCCTGGGAAAGTCACTTAACTTTGTTTACCTGTTTTCTTATCTGTAAAATGAACTGGAGAAGGAAATGGCAAACCATCCCAGTATCTTTGCCAAGAAAACCCCAAATGGGGTCATGAAGATTCAGGCATGACTAATTCACTAAACAAAAAGCAACAGGTATTTGGGCCCAGGTCCTTTGACTTCAGAGACAAGGCCCTTCCCCTATATACCATGCAGCTTGTAGGCAACTTTCTTCCCTTGTTCCTGGTTTTATGAAAAAGAAAGAATATAAAACAATGATAGAAGCCAACCTGGAACCCAAATAGGTCATGATCCTTGAATGAAGCTCAAGAAATGGCTTGACACTATCACAGATGCTCATATCCCAACAGGAACATAGAAAGACTCTAGTTGTTATAGTGACACCCCTTTTGAACTGGTACTCATAGTACAATTTAAATAGCTACATTCTCTGCTAGTTCCCAATTATAATCAAACCAAGTGGCTTCTCTGCCACCAGTAGCATACTTGAATACACTTGATGGTTATTATAACCCTCTCTTCTGGACATTCTTACAGAGAGGCAACTAGAAAGTGCCCTGCCTTTCATGCAGATACTATTTAAAAGATCACAGGGTTTAGAGCTTAGAGGGAACTTAGAGATTATCAATGTTAATTCTCTTATTTTACAGATGAGGAAACTGAGGCCCAGAGAC
This sequence comes from Dromiciops gliroides, assembly GCF_019393635.1. NCBI lineage: Eukaryota > Metazoa > Chordata > Mammalia > Microbiotheria > Microbiotheriidae > Dromiciops > Dromiciops gliroides. The sequence continues at coordinate 111,059,847 of NC_057864.1, forward strand.
ATGAAATTATTTACCCAAGGTCACATAGGTAAAACCAACAGTTGAACATGGGTCCCGTAAGTCTACTCTGCCACACTTTGGGTCTAAATATCCTCAGTGATATGCCCAGGACTGGACTGAGTCAGAAAGACTCCTGTCTTAGGGAAACCATAATATAATTTTTTAAAGCCATGGGATCTATAATCAGAAGATTTTGGTTTCAGTCCCAGATCTGCCATTTCTTAGTCACATTACTTAGGAGAATTCAATTAAAAAGTAGAAACTATAATATATTTATAGAGTAAGGAAGAATTTATATAAACCCCTATTTCTGTAGCTTACAATATAGCTGTGTGACACGGGGCAAGTCACTCTCTCCAAATCTAATTGTCTTCATCTACAGAATGGGCATAATATTTGTAATACCTGTCTCACTAGGTTGTTGCAAGACTCAAATGAGGTGATGCATAAAGTGTTTCACAAACTTTAAAGTTCCATATAAATGTCAGCCATCTTTATTACTGCAATAATTATCATTATTTAATAAACATTTCATATGATATTGTAGATAGAATGCTGGACATGGAATCAAGAAGATCCAAGTTCAAATCTCACCTCAGACACATTAATTAGCAGTGTGACTCTCACCGACTTAACCTCTCATCTCAGTTTCCTCATATGAAAAACAAAGATAATAATAGTACCTATCCCACAGGATTGTTGTGAGGATCAAGTAAGATAATGTATATAAAGTGTTTTGTGAATCTTAAAGACTGTGCTCAGTGATGGGGTGACAAATATAAAAATGAAATAGCTCTTGCCTTCAAAGAGCTTACATTCTCCTTGAAGGAATATGGTTTGTGCACAGAGAAGTATATATAAAGTATATATAAAGACTGACTTTCTTTTTTTTTCTTTTTTTTTTGTGGGGCAATGAGGGTTAAGTGACTTGCCCAGGGTCACACAGCTAGTAAGCGTCAAGTGTCTGAGGCTGGCTTTGAACTCAGGCCCTCCTTAATCCAGGGCTTTATCCACTGCACCACCTAGCTGCCCAAAACCGATGTTCTAAGATGAGAAAGGAACTGTCTGCCTTCAAGGGCACTCGAGAGCCAGAAGCCATGTAATAAGATGGAGGAAGGGAGATACCATCTATGCACTGAAGGATGTAAGTGAACAATCTGTCTGATAAGATAAAGAAAACCTTTCATCTAACTATTCCTAATTTCCTACTCAAAAAAGGCTTGGGTCAGGTTGTACCAAATGAGTAGTGAGCTGAAGGTGATGGCTAGAGTCCTATTCCAAGCTTTATGAAGAGCAATGGATTTAGAATTAGAAGAGATGTTAAGAGATTATCTGGTCCAACTCTTTTATTTTGCAGTTGAGGAAACTGAGGCCCCTATTTTATTGATGAGGAAATTAATACTATAAAATTGAAGTTACTTGGTGAATGTGACATAGACAGTAAACATCTGATTTAGAATTTAAACCGAGGTCTCTCCACTCTACTTCCAATGCTCTTTCCATGATACCATGCCCCCTCATTTAGTCCAATTCTTTTATTTTGTAGATAAGGAATCCAAAGTTCAGATGAGAAACTTGCTCAAAGGCAGATAGCAAATTAGAAATTTAGAATTAAAACCTAGGTCTTCTGTCTCCAATTCCCAGTTTACTCAGTTTCTTCATGTGTAAAATGAAGTAGTTGGACTGGGTGACCTCTAGGATTCCTTCTGCTTGTAAAGCCATTATCCCATGACTGTTTTGGGCATATACATCTTTTTTGATTGTTTGGTGTTTGTGGGGGGCAGTTTGTAAATCATTAAGTATTTTATTTTTTTCTAGTTACATGTAAAGATAGTTTTCATCATTTGTTTTTATAAGATTTCTAGATCCAAATTTTTCTCCCTCTCTCTCTTCCCTCCCTCCTCCCCAAGACAGAATGCAATCCAATATGGGTTATATATGTACAATCACATTAAAATATTTCTGCATTACTCATGTTGAGAAAGAAGAATCAGAACAAAAGGGGAAAACCTCAAAAAACAAAAACAAAAAAATAAAAACAGTATGGTTCAAACCGTGTTCAGAATCCACAATCCTTTACTCTGAATTTGGAGATCATTTTCCATCATGAGTCCTTTGGAATTATCTTGGACCATTGTATTGCTGAGAAGAGTTAAGTCTGGGCATGCACGTCTTGCCATTTTGTGTACCACTGTTCAACAAATGCTATTGTTGGCAGCAAGATTCATCGTACACCTCACCATGACAGTCTGAAAGACAATTTTCCTTTCTCTCTCTCTGTGTTGCTTGTGGTAACACAAGGACCAGGTAATCAAATTATTGATTAAATCAAGCAAGTTAAATGGAAAATTAAGTATTATTTGACAGGACCCATTTTTCTTTTTTCTCTGCTCGACTTCTGTGAAAAATGTGGCTCTTCTCTTTAGGGGTCAGAAAGCTTTTGAAGAGAACTGAAGTAGGGCTAGGTGATGCCAATGGTCCCTTCCAATACTTAAATCCTCTGAGACCAACACTGGAAAATGTTCTGTGAAGAGATAACTTATAACATGTTGGAGAGCAGCTATCTGGGAGTCTGTTTGTCTGAGAATATCTGTCTGTCTGTCTTTGGTGAGGGACTTGTCTGAGCTAGGCTCAATGGCTGTGAGTCTGTAAGTCTGTTCACTGCCTGGCAGCACTGGCCTTTCTTGGAAGCAAAGCAGGTGTATTACAAGTAGCCCATCATTTACTGTCAAAAAGTGCCCTACAAAGGAAGGCTCATAGTGGAGTGTAGTTGAAAGTATACCTGACTAGGCCTTAGGAAATCTAGATTATAGTCTTGGCTCTGTCATTAGCTAGCCGCATCAATTTGGATAAGTCCTCAGTTTCCCCTTCTACAAAATGAAGGGGTTAGACTAGCTCATAGGATCACAGATTTAGAGCTAGAAGAGACCTGAGCAATCATAACACCTAAAGTTCTGCTACCATAGATTCACTCCTTTGGGTAAGGGTTCTGCTTTGGAAAAAATAATAGAACACCTATACAAATGCATGGTATTACTATTGCTATTAAAATCCTGATAACCCTAGAGAAGAGTAACACTTAAGCAGAATATTGGTTTATCAGAACACTTTCTAACCATGAAAGCTGATTGAGAGGAATACCTTGCAGAAATGGGGCACAGGATATATGTTTGGGTGAGTATAGAAGCAATAGAAACAATGCATCAGGAACTGCAAGCTGATTGCACGAGAACTGAGAGGTCATAGATGAAGAATCTGGGGAGATAAAATGGGTGGGGAGACTCAAACTTAAGGGTTTTGTGGGAGTAGAGATAATGTTGGAGAGGGTCAAAGAAAAAGTCAATTCAACTTTTTTTTTTTCCATATGGGAAGAATGTCCTGGCTAAAAATTTCCCTCACATTTTCTCTTCATTCAAACAGTAGTAAGTGTCATACATACGGGAACTTCATAGAAATGTGGGGAGGCTTATATGAACTGATACAGAATGAAGTAAGCAGAACCAAGAAAACAATATATACAATGACTACAACAATATAAATAGAAAGAAAATTAGATAAAACTAAATGCCATGTTATTATAAGGCCAAATTTGGCTCCAGACAATAGTTGATGAAATAATATTTCCCTCTTTTCATTGGAGAGGTGGAAAACCATAGGTTTGGGATGTTTCTAATGCATTTAAATGTGTGAATAGTTTTGCTTAGCTTTTTTTATTATTAACAATGAAAATTCTGAAGGAAGGGGAAAAAGGAACCATATATTTGTAAACGACTGTGATGTAAAAATAAAAGACATCAATAAAACGTTTTTGTCTTTTAAAGAAACACTTGGAGAGTGCTCAGCCAGTTTTTCTCTCTTTTCATGAGGTTTTTAGGCATTTCAGCTGTCATGCAAGCTCCCAGGACTTGGTTTTAACCACTGTTCTGCTTCAGTGAGCTCTGTCCATGGTGCTAGCAGAGGCTAGCAATCCTCGAACAACAGAAATCTCATATTTAATATCTTTGGGCTATAAACCAACCAACAAAGCATATAAATAAAAGGGTGATTGAATACGTTACAAATGTAGTTCTTTCAGGTGATGGGAAAGATGGACTCCTAGCTATTGCCTCAACGATCCCTTATACCACAAAGATCCCACAATCAGAATGAGGAATTTTTCCTTTATCTAAGGATGTAGTCATTTTTTGATATAAAAGATGAGGGAGGGACCTTCCCTCTGGTAGTTTTTTTTTTAATTGGGAGGCCAGAATATAAACTGATAATATTTCCTAAGGGGTTTTAATAGGATTTTATTTACATAAATTCAATTTACATACCACTTTTAAGGAACAGATCTTTTGCTTAAAAACAGCCACTGGCTTTATTACACATGCCAAATTGACAATTGATTCTGAGCCTGGCAAACAGAAAGCAGGAATACAGTATTATTTGTAAATGAGAATGGAGGCAACGCCCTTTTGACATGCTGCTTTTTCCCTTTAATCTTTTCATAAGAACAATTCTTGGGTGAGGAATAAGAGGGTTGTAGAGTCTACACACCAACCCAGGGAGGTGGGGTATAGTGTATGGAATCAACTGTCAAAGCAAGTTGAGATCAGTCTTTATATCATTATAAAGACTATTTCTACTTCCTCCTATTCCCTCCTGTTCCACAGATAAAAACACTAAACTGTACTGCAATAGGGGATTTGCAATTAGTAATTGGCCAGTGATTGAACATTGGTATATCATAAATTGCTGTGGGTAATGCTTATGGGGTCAGGAAAATAAGGTGGTCTCTTGGTAACATAACCCAAATCAAGGCTTTGCAACCAAACATCTCAAATTGAAAAGAGGAGAGAATTCAAAAGACAATCATCAATAAAAGGGATTTTAAAAAATTATCTATCACAGAGGTATCAAACTGGAGGTGGGACTAGATTAAAAAGCAATTAGAAAATATTAAACAAAATAAATAAAAATATAATACAACACAGAAAATGTTCACTTGTGGTTTTCTAAGTCAATATTTGGCCTGCCAGCAGCCATTTCTATTCTAGTATGACACCAGGAATCTAATCCAACCTCCTCTTTTTATTGAAGATACTCTGACCCAAAAAGAGAATGTGTTAGGCTTGTGGTCATACAATTAAGTTGTAGAAGCTAGGTCTGTTGACACCAAAGCTAGTGTTGTTTATACTATACTGTTAAGAGCACGTTAGTCAAGCATACCTTGCTTTCTAGTATCCTAACTCATAATATACAAGTGAATAGCAACAAGCTATGGATATGTGGCATCCAAAAGAACTTGAGGGCAATCAAAGAAACAATGTGTCAAGCACCATAAGCCAAGTATAAAGAAACTGACTGCATGAGAACTGAGAGACTACAGTAATAACTCAATGAGGGTAGAGGTAAACGAAGGGTGTGTCCTGGAGGAAGGGAATCTTCGACATGCTTTTGAAAAAAGGTACCGTGTGTAGGAAGAAGAGGAAAGTGAACTTTATATTAGAACCAATAAAAATCAATACCTCCTTTAAAAGCAATGAATAGCACCCAATGAGCAAGCATTTATTGAGAACCAACTGTACTAAAGCAATGAAGATACAAAGACTGAAGCAATTCCTATATTCAAGGATCTTACATTCTAACATGACCCTATATGTCTCTCTTTTAGCATCTAGCATAGCAGCCCCAAAAGAAAAAGCAAGTGATAAGGATTTTCTGGGTGACGAGTATAACTTCATAATAATTAGAATTGTTCAAATATGAAATGGAGATTTGTAGGTATAATGAGCTCCCTGTCATTAGAGGCCCTCAGGTAAAGACTAAATGACAACATTTTAGGGAATGTTGGAAGGGGACTAATTTTGACTAGAACCAGGTGACCTCTGAGGTCCCTTATAATTATTGAAATACAGTGATTTTTATAACATTAACTAGATGCAATGATTATTATAACAATAACTAGAGAGCATTTGGCCAGACATATAACCCCCAAAGGAGAGAGAAGGAGGAATTTAGTTAGCTAATGTCTGTGATGTACTCTCCCCTAATTCTAGAACATGTAAAAAGACCTATCATGAACACTGAGGAAAGGTATCCAGGAAAGATGTGATATAGTTACTGCCCTAGGGAGTTTCTAGCTTGATAAGGGAAACAGGACAAACACTCAAGGGAAGTACACAAAATGTTTTCAAAATGTAATCAAAAAACATAAAATTCCAATTTAGGTATATGAGTGTGGGGAGGCAATGAAACAAAGGAACTGAAAGAGTAGTCTAGGGTTAACTTGAGGTAAGGGACTTTCTGGAGGGTAAATTAAACTTAAAATTAAAGTAAATTAAACATATTCTCCAAGCACCTCTGGGAGTGTTTCTTGGGGAGACTGTTAATGGTACCATAGTGAGTGAAAAGGCCTGGATTCAAATCCCGCTTTTCCAAGTTGTGTGGTATGTGACTTGGCAAAGAAGTCCTCCCTTGCTAAGCCTCCAGTTCAGGAATAATTGAGTTCAAATAACGTGTCAGACACTTCCTGGTAAAACAATACTTGCCCCACCTGGCAAGGATTGTACTATTATTACTATAATATTGCTCCTACTACTGACTATCAATTATATGGCGCTGAAGGTTTGCAAAGTGCTTTACAAGTATTATGAATAACCCCTGCAGGTTAGTACTATTATTGTTCCCATCTTACAGATGAGTAAAGTGAAGCTGAGAGAGGTTAAGTGACTTCCCCAGGGTGACACAGAAGAAAAACTCTTGTAGTTTACAAATGAGAGATATGATCATTATTTCCCCTTAGCATAGTCAACTGTCAGGCATGAAAATTAATACCTGGGCTTCCTAACCCCTTCCTCCTTTACCACCATTACTGTCTCTCCTAAATTATACAATTTAGTGGGTTTTTCCCCTGAAGTGTTAATCATTTGATGGATTAAAGGACTACAGCAGTGACAGAAATATATATACATTTTGCATGGCTGAAGCCAGCCAGCAATTAGAAGCTTCTATTTTGATCCTCTTCACTCTAGTACATACATCTAGTACATACTTACAAATAGAAAGTTAAGAGCAGGTGAAAAGATTTGGCTAGATGGTCACACACAATGGATTCGATAATCATTTCCTTTAATATTATCTGGAAATATTCTATAAAACTTAAGTGACCCAACTACAGAGGCAGAAACTAAAAGGGGATGAAAATGAAGAGGAAGCAGAACAAAGGGGGGAAAAGACAAAGGGAAAAACATTTCCAAAAAAAGTTTTCAAAAAAAGGAAGAAATTTTGGTGAATTCCAGAAATGCAATTATTTTATCAGAAAAAAGTTTCCAAGGACAACTCTTTTACATAAAGCCTTTCATCATCTATCAACTATTAGTGCCCTCCCCTCTCAACTGCTTTGTAGTTAACTACTTTATATTTATTTTGTATATACTGATGAATATATTTGTCTCCTTTATTAGAATGTAAAGTCCTTCATTGTACTCGGCAGTTGAGACAACTTCAATATGTAATTTTAGTACATAGCTATAATATGTAATGGAGCTGGAGCATTAATATTTGAGTCATAAGACTTACCTTTGAGTTTCAGCTCTGGCACTTATCAGCTTAAGTATCCCTAGGCAAAGCACTTTTCCTCTCTGAGCCTCAGTTTGCTCTTCATAAAATGAAGAGAATAACATTTATACTGCAAGCACTTCCAGAAAATAACTTGTTGGGTTACTGTAAGGGATTCTATAAACATGCTTATTTTTTATATCTGGGTCTACCAGTTCCAGCTGCAATAGTAAGGATTTCAGTGGAGGTTAGTCAAGAAGCTTGTCCCAAATAGGTTATAAGCCACTAGCACATAGTAGGTGTCACAAGAAGTTGTGAAATCCCCCCTAGGCAATTCTGAAACTAAGATCAACACCTCTCTGTTTGAGGTGATTTATGTGCATGGTCACTTAAAAGTTGGGTGATGGGGGCAGCTAGGTAGTCCAGTGGATAAAGCACTGGTCCTGGATTCAGGAGGACCTGAGTTCAAGTCCAACCTCAGACACTTGGTACTTACTAGCTGTGTGACCCTGGGCAAGTCACTTAACCCTCATTGCCCCACAACCCCCCCCCAAAAAAACCAAAAACAAACAAAACAGTTGGGTGATGATTGAAATCACCCACTGAGCTTCCTTCTTCAAAACCATTCTCCTGTTCCAATAATAATTAATAATAACAATAACAATAACAATAACATTAAAGTAACACTTTAAGGCTTTCAAAGTGCTTTGAATATATTATCCCATTTGATTCTCAAAAACTCTCCATAAAAATGTAGATGTGGTTATTATTATCTTCATTTTACAAATAAGGAAGCTAAATCTAAGGGAGGTTAAGTGAGTTACCAAGCTCACTCAGGAAGTGTCTGACACATTATTTGAACTCAGTTATTCCTGATCTGAAATACAGCACTCTATTCACTATACCACTTACCTACCTTCCTATCTAAGATATGATATTTGAACAGGACAAATTTACCCATCTCACCATATCCCTCCTTGATTTTGAGTTACAACTGAAGGCTCACCTCTTACAGAAAGTTTTCTAGAATTAGATCTATCCTTTCTCCAGTCCTCAAATGGGAGCATGACCCACTCTTCCCCAGAAATGTCTTCACATATTTCCATATGTCTGCCTCATTTTCCTCATTAGACTACTAATGATAATAATGCCCCTGAGAGCAGGGGCAGAGTTTATCCCACAAGCTCCCAGGACCGGTACTATATGACCTACATGTATATCTGAGAGACCTTTTGTTTTTGTTTTTGTTTTGCTTTTACTGATTTTTCTTGCCTATCATTAATTCCATCCTCCAAGGAGAGGATCCCATAACCATGCTATAGTGAGGGGCAGCTAGGTGGCACAGTGGATAAAGCACTGGTCCTGGATTTGGGAGGACCTGAGTTCAAATGCAGCCTCAGACACTTGAGACTTACTAGCTGTGTGACCCTGGGCAAGTCACTTAATCCTCATTGCCCCGCCAAAACAAACAAACAAACAAACAAAAACAATGCCATAGTGGTAGCTGGACAATCCTATACTCGAGGTGTTCACTTCTCACCCCTGTAGGAAGCAGTGAAGTCCCTCACCACCTACCCTTTTTCTATACCCCTCATCTTAGGACAATCCTATCTTGCAAGCTAGAAGGAGGAAAGGTCCCTGTGTCTCCTCAAGTCCTGATTATTTTCATGGAGTAAATACCTGCTAAATAGACTTCATCCCCTTTGAGGAGTTGTCATCCCAAACTTTAGGTCAGCATAGTCTATCCAATTCTAAGCAAAAAACCACAGCAGTAACCCAGGCCTACCACCAATAACCTTGGCTGGTCCCATGTATTGCCTCTGTTACCATTGAAAAAGAGGGCAAGGGACAAGGTTCTTCTGGGAAAGTAGACAAAAGTTCCTCAATAGCCTTGCACAGCTGCCCAATGACTTCTCACCTCAATTCTCACTGGCAAAAAGCTTTTAGTTTTGTTTGGAAATTGATGGCAAAGCTTTAGCTAAGGAGAGCTTTCATACCGAGCCATCTGGAAGCTAAAAGAGTCATTTTACTGTATTTCTGTCAGTCAAGTATCCTATGTGTCTAGAATGTATATGGAGTATTGTTCACTCTACCTCCTTAAAATCCCTCACATTTGTTCCCCTCCTCTCTGCTTACATAGCCAGCATGAGATTTCATCTGTGGTAGGGAGCTTCCAATGAAGCAGCTGCCTCTGCTGCAAAAACAGATTAGTGCCTGCTGTGCAATTGAAAGTCTTACAGAGTATCACAAGGGTTAAGAGAATAAGCGACTTGTCCAGGTTCACATAGCAATTTTTGTCAGAAATGTGACTTAAACAGCACATCTTCCTTACTCCAAGTCAGCTCTCTATCCACTATTAGCTGCTTCCGACTGTATGTTCACAGTAGGTGTTCAACAAATATTTATTTAATTGAATTGCTGTAGAGAAAGGTGTAATCTTCCTGTTTGCAGATAACACTGCAGAGCCTACTGAATAAAATCCATGACTTTTCAAAAGAATTTGGCCTTGTTAGACCAAAGGAAGAACCGAGTGGGTGAAGACTGCCTGTTGTCTGGACTATGACATGCAGTTGGGTAGATGAGTCACAGAACTAGTCCATTGTTGCATACAGACATCTTAGATAGATACTCATCAGAACAATGACCTGGACCCAGAAGTTAGCAGGAAGAAGAAAACCAGCTCTTATGACCACCTTTGGGAAGTGTAAGCAGCTCTTTGAATGATCAAAAACATCTCCCTTAAACAAAGGTCTATGTTTCTAATATCAATATGTCAAGTCAATTGGCTATTCCCAACAATACAAAGATCCAAGACAAATCCAAAAGACTCATAAAGGAAAATGCTATCCACACCCAGAGAAAGAACTGATGGTATCTAAATGCAGATTGAAGCAGACTATTTTCACTTTATTTTGTGTTTTTTTCCTTTTGTTTTGTTTCTTCTTTCACTACATGACTAAAATGGAAATGTATTTTCCATGATTACACATATATAGCATATCAAATTGCTTACCATCTTAGGGAGAGGGAGGTAAGGGAGAAAATTTGGAACTCAAAAATTTTAAATGAATGTTAAAATTTGGTTTTAGATGTAATTTGAAAAATACTATTAAAAAGGTAATAAGCATTTAAGTGCCTACCATGTGCCAGACACTATCCTAAGCCCCAAAGATACAATGAAAGAAAAATAATAAAAAAGCCTTTATCTCTTCTTAAAGACCTAGTTGTCTGGGGAAGACAACATATAAACAACTATGTATAAATAAGATATGAAAAGGCTAAATTGGAGATAATCTTAGAGGGAAGACCATATAATTCTAATGTAGACTTCTCAGGGTATGGGGGAATAGAGAACTGACCTCAGAATCAAGAATACCTAGGTTCAAGTCCTGACTGACACATAATGGCTTTGTAACCCTAGGCAATCCTTGTAATCTCATAGTTCCTCAGGCATCTCTCTGAGACAATAAATTACAGAAGAGTTCCTGATCTGCTTTGGTAGGAGGAGATTCCTCATTGGAAATTCTTTATGCAAGTAAAATCATAAGTCTGGACAATAAAAAATTCTTGTGGTGCTAATGTAAGTCTAGGAGTCTTGGAATATCACCTTCCCCCAAATTTGAAATGATCAGCCTAAGGACAGTAAAGAGAGACATGTTGGATGTGAGCAACTAGTAACAACTATTAAGGGATTGCTCAGAAATGGATTAGAGGTTTCTATTGGAGGAAGATATGACAAGGAAAAGCAATGGTTCAGCCACTTTATGAGAACTAAGCCCAAGTAATCTTTTGATATACCTGAAATATCAAGGGATCTAGAGGAAGACTCCAAACATGTTGGTTGGATCCCTTCTGGTGAACTTTGTAAAACAAAGACAAGATTCCCCAAGCCAGGCAGGCATGGATGGGATATAAATTACTTTACCAGAATGAGTACTCATCTCAACAAGATCACAGAGCCACTAGAGTACCAAAACATATTAAGATTTAGCTGTTATGATCAATACAATGATGCACAATAATTCTCTCATCATCAGAGAGAACTGATGAACTCTGGGTTTAGCTTAAAACATATGGTTCCCCTTTATTTTTCATACTTTTTGGTAACATGCTTAATATATAAATGTGTTTTGCATGACTTCACATGTATAATAGATCTCAAAATACAGAACAAAAATAAAATTTTTGGACATTGGCAATGTGGGAATTTGTTGTGTTTGACTATGCTTTTTTGTTAGAAGGAGTATGTTTTTATGCCCTCTTCCCTGGCTACCATGAAGGGGAAAAAAGAGAGTGATGTTTTTAAAACAGGGAAAAAATATTTTTTAATTTAAAAAAATAAGTTTTTTTTAAAAAGACCTTAAAATCTGCCTTCTGATTTTTACAAATGAATAAATCAAGATCCAAATTGCTCTCCAGAATGGTTGGTTCAGTTCACAACTCCATTGACAGTGGATCAGTGTCCCAGTTTTCCCACATCCCTTTCAACATACAACATTTTCCTTTTTGTTATCATAGTCACTCTGAGAGGTGTGAGGTGATACCTCAGAGTTGTTTTAATTTGCATTTCTCTGATCAATAGTGGTCTAGAGCATTTTTTCATATGACTATAGATAGATTTGATTTCTTTGTCTGAAAACTGCCTGTTCATATCCTTTGACCAATTTATCAGTTGGGGAACTCACTATCTTTTAAGTGGACTTATTTTCTCTTTTACCTTCTGTCTGCAATGGCTATATTTAGAAATGGAATAATGTTAGCCAAAATAGGATACTTCACATTCAGCACTGTTTCTGACTCTTCCAATTATCCAATTCTATTGTTGCAGAATTTTTCTCTTTTTTTCCTTTCTGACCCGCAAACCTACTCTCTTACAGAAAATTGATCTTTTCTGAAAAAAAGCATTTAGAATCCTATTTATGCTTCCCTTCTGTCTCTATTTTCTTTGCCCTCAGTTTTTTTTACCTGTTGGGATTTAATTGGGATGATTTTAAAATCACCATTTCCATTCTTCAATTCTTCTCATTCTTTACCTCCCTCCTCTCCCACCCCTTGACCTCAGACTTTGTTTGAAAATGAATGGATTGTCTTTTTGTTAAAAATAGTATTTTTCTTTCGGTCAAACTCAGGCTAAGGAAAGGCAAAGTATATGCATCATTTTTTTAAAAATGGTAAACAGAGGCAGTTAGAAAAGGAAAAGAATTCTGCAATGCTTCCAGGCTCTTCTAAGCTACCAACAAAGACCTGTCCTAGAGCCTAAGAAATGGAAAGTGAAGCCAATTAGAAACAGCCAGTAAACCTAAGCCTCCTACTTTCCCTAATTAGGCTGAATAAACTGGCTCACTCTCCCCTCCCCCAAACAAAACAGAATATAAATATGAAGGGGCAGGCTCAATTAAAATACGCTAGAATTTAGGCCCTTGAAGGTTTACGCCAATGCAAAGAGCCAAAATAGGACATTTAGGCTTTTAGAGGAGATTTTTGGGTCTGAATGATCCCATGTTGTGATCTATGATGATCAAATCTTTTGGATAACTGCCAATTTCCCACATTACTTTGGTCTGTAAAAAAACACAGCTTTAGTGAACAACGGAATAAATTGCTTGTCTAACTCAAGTCTGTCCTCACACATCTTAGGGCATCATAGGAGAAAAGAGTGTTCCATTTGCAATTGGGAAAACCTAGGTTCAAATCCTACCCCTACCGCTTGACCACATGACCATGGGAAAATAACTGAATCTCTCTACATTTAAGTTACCTCACCTGTAAAACATGGACAATAAATCTTTTAGTACCATCCAAGGTTATGATGAAGCTCAAATGACATAATATATGTTATATATACTCTGCTGTTACTGCTGCTGCTGCTAGTTCTCATTCTGAAAACACTCAAACTCTGTGTCCAATCAGCTTCACAGAATGAAGAAGGTCCAGTTCAGTGCCTCTTGTAGAAATATCTACCAATAAATAAATTTGTGCCACCATTTCACAGCCTTAGAAGTACATTTATTTAGCGTAAGTGGTAACTGGTTTAAGGAAGGCTCCCATGAAAACCAGAAATATCAGTATAGTGGTTGAACAAAAGGTGGTGAGGGGTTGCTGGGGGTTTTTTTTGTTTGTTTTTTTTTTGTTGTTGTTGTTGTTTTTTGAAGAGGGAATCTAAAGCTATTCTAGAATCAATTCAAATTCCTTTTGCCCACAAATACAGATAGTTCATTCACTTAGAGTCAAGAAGGATCTCTGAAGTCATCTCATCCAAACTCCTAAATTTATTTTGAGAAGACTGAAGCATTGGAGAGGAGAAATCATTGGCCTAATTTTAAATAATAAATAGAAGAGCCCAGATATTTTGACTCCAAATTATTCTTGGATTCCAAATCTTTCCACCACACCACACAGCTTTGTTACCTCTACTGAACTTCAGATGCTTAGACAATATGGGTTAAAAATACCTAGACCCTTGAGGCTGGGGGAAAAAATCTGAATGTCATTGATATAAATCCTAATGCCTTCAATCAATGTTTGCATTACTAGACCAATAAAACCAATGGATATAAAGGTTTCTTTTTGATAAGGATGTATGACTCAAGACAGGAGGCTGGAAGGTCAGGATATAGGGACTAGGATGTAGACAATGTTATTTTAGAGACCCGTGATTCTTGGCTATAGGGAACTTCATTAAGAAGCTTCCTGTATGAATGCAGATGAGCACCTGGTAGTTTTACAACGTTGTCTAGTGCACAGTGGTTAAGTGACTTCTCTAGAGTCATATAGCCAGGTGTGGGCTATATCACAGGTGTGATTCAAACACCAGTTTTGCTATCTCTGAAGCTAGCTTTTTATCCACTAAACCAAACCAGTTCTTCGTTGTTGTTCAGTTGTGTTCAATTCTTTCATGACCACATATGTTTTGTTTTGTTTTGTTTTGTTTTGGCAAAGAAACTGGAGTGGTTTGCCATTTTCTTCTCCACTGGATTAGGCAAGCAGATGTTAAATGACTTTTCCAGGCTCCCACAACTATTGAAGGTAGGTGGCCATATTTGAATTGAGGTCTTCCTGACTCCAGGTTTAGCACTCTATCCCAGTTCTTAAATGTAGGCAAAGGGAGTTAGAGAAGTTTCCTTAAAAAAGCTAATTAATAGGAAGCAAAAAAGAAGTGATGGGGGTGGGAGGGAAGAGATAATAAATAATACTGATGTAGGGAGAAAACTTAAAACGAGAGAGAATTGAGAATATAGGAAGGGAGAAAAGGACAAAGAAGAGTCTTTTGGAAATTTCTCTACAATGTTTGCAAGGAAACAAGAGACTAATCCTGGGAGACTCGTGTCCAAGGGAGAATTACTACTGAAGGCATCAGGAGACAACTGCCTGGAGTGCTATCTAGGCTGAATGTGAAACTAAGACCTGAAGGTCCTAGATAGAAAGGTTCTTGATTCCTTGGGGACCAAGGACACTGAAGAAAAAAGACCTCTGGCTTGAGATAGAGAGATACTGAAAGAACACTTAGAACTGCAAAAGCCTAATGCCAGGCTGAACCTTAGCCAAGCAAAGATCAATGCTCAGACCAGACCTGGATCCCCAAGCCTTTGTGGTAAAGAATTGTTCAACTTTCTTTTTTCTTTTTTTTGTTGTTCTTTTTTGTTGTTGTTGTTCAACTTTCTAATCTTCTACTCAGTGTGTTTTCTATTAAAGATACTCTGTGGCAAAGCTTCTTAACTTGTCGTCCTGAATCTAATGGGTTTTGTTTTTGTTTTTGGATAACTCTATTTCAATATAATTGGTTTCCTTTGTAATATTGTGTGCTTTATTTTTATGCATTTAAAAACATTATTCTGACATTTAAAGGCTTCACCATATTGCCAAAGCAGACCATGACATACAAAAAAGTAGTTAAAAACCCTTGTTTTATGGGGAGGGTTAGGAAATGTAAGGACATGGGTGTGATGTCCCAGGCTTGTTGTCTCTTTTAGCAAAGCTAGTAGGTAGCATGATTGATAAGAGTATTGAGCCTGGAGTTAGGAAGACATGGTATTAAATCTAGCCTTGGACACTTACTAGTTGTGTAGCCCAGAATAAGTCACTTAACCTCTGTCTGCCTTAGTTTCCCAAACTATAAAATGGGGACAATAATAATAGCTACAGGGTAGCCAGGTGGCATAGTGGATAAAGCATTGGCTCTGGATTCAGGAGGACCTGAGTTCAAATCCAGCCTCAAACACTTGGCTATTACTAACTGTGTGACCCTGGGCAAGTCACTTAACCCTCACTGCCCCCCCAAATTAAAAAATAATAACACCTACCTCCAATATCTGTAAAGTACCTAATATAAAAGCTGGTACATAGTAAATAGCATATATAGTAGTTGCTTAATAATGCTTATTTCCTTCTTTCCTTTATTTCCTTGCTACTGAGGAAAGTGGGAGGGTGGGGCTGAGACTGGTGTATCTCGAGTTCAGTTCTCAGCTACTCCATGGCTAAAGATGATAGGGTGTACATACTAAGTCTGGTGAACATCTGGGCAGAGGAGCTACCAGGCTGCCTAAGGAAGGCTTAACTGTCCCAGGTTGGAAACAGAGCAAGTTAAAATTTCTTTGCTGGTCAGAAGCAGAGTTGGGGACATATGTAACCACTATACATTTTTTTTTGTGAGGCAATTGGGGTTAAGTGACTTGCCTAGGGTCACACAGCTAGTAAGTGTTAAGTGTCTGAAGCCAGATTTGAACTCAGGTACTCCTGACTCCAGGGCCGGTGCTCTATCCACTGCACCACCTAGCTGCCCCATAACCACTATACTTATAGCCAGGGAGAAATAAGGAAACCCAGTCTCAAAAACAAAAACAAAAAAGGAAGGGAGGGAAAGAGAAAGGGATAGGGATAACAAAAGAGAAAAAGGAAGAAATAAAGTGGCAAAGTTGACAATCTAAGTGTTAAGTGTTTAGAGAAGAAATCTTCCCTAGTCCCACTCCCATGCCCTTTAGGGGTGGAAAAATGTTACCCAAGTGGCAACATGGCCACAGAGATTCCTCCTCAGAGATGATCTAGGTCCATTTTTTATCATAGCTAAGTCATAACAGAGGAAACATGGTGTAAGAGGGTGATGAATTTGGAGGCAGGAGACCTGGATTCCAAAACCACCTCTGACAATTTCTTAGCTGTGTGTGTCAACGAGTGTCAGTTACTTCAACTATAAAACAGGAATAGTAAAAACTGCACTGTACCTGACAGGGTTCATGGAAGAAAAACATTTTGTAAATTTTAAATCCCAACATAAATGTGAGTTACTATTATTATTCCCAGACCTTAGGCAAGAGAGAAGGGGAGAAGATTATAAAAAAGAAAAAAAAAGAGAAGAGTATGCAAAGGAATGGGAGTAAAAGAAGGGGGAAGGAGGAAGAAGAAGGGCCTGCCCTGTGGTGGAGAATTGCAGAGTGCTTCTCATAATTACCTCAAGGGCTCCTCAGAGATGATTCTTCTTGCTCTTTCTTTTCATCCCCTGCGCTTAGAATCATGCCTGGCACATAGTAGGAACCTAATAAATGCTTGTCAATTGATCGATAGATTGGCTGCCCTAAGGAAGCAAAAACCACTCAGGGGGGTTGTGCTTGCCAAGGGAAAGATCCAACCTAGTTAACAGGCACAAACACTGGGGTAGCCCACAGTGTTTTCTCATCCGCATTTTTACACTCATTAACTAAGCATAAACAGGCAGAATTTTAAGGAACCTCACAGGAAAAACAACACCAAGTGAAGGACAATGGATAGTGTTCCTGGAATGTGAGAGCATACTGAAATAATTGTAAGTACATTGTTTAGGGATAGCACTGTCATAGCTACTGGGAGGAAGAATGCCTTGGTTCCCAAGGGCTCCTAGATAGGGTTTCAGGGGCAAAGTCATCTACCAGAAGCACTGGGCAAAATGGGATTAAAATCTTGAGTAAAACTGGAAAAGACTGGGAAAACATAACAATGAGACATAGAAAAAAGGTATCTTCTAGCTGTGCCTCATTTTTTGCCACTTTGGGGTATCCAATGTGAGTTCCAGTTGGCCTAGGAGCCTGGGTCACCAGGTATTTATTGACTCAGGAATTTGACCTGAACTTCCTGTTGCTTTCCATCTCCAGCCTCTCCAGCATTTAGGTTGAGAAGCCAGAGATTATATCGTTCAAAGGCCGGGCAATTCCCACTTGTCTCCTCTATATCATCTGATGTGGACGTCCTTTGTCTCTTTTTGCCTTTTCCTTAAACTCTCATAACCATACAAATCAACCTTCCCCTTCCACAGATCCTGTCCTGTTCTGCCCTTCCCTCATATCCTCAGGAACTGTGGCTGAGTCATTATCCAAACTTGTTCCATTCTAAATCTCTTCATTTCACACACTTTCCATCTTCTTGTACCCCTGGAAAGCTGGCTTTCCAAAGTGAACAAAGAAAATATCATTGCCGCACTCTACAGGACAGTTAGCTTTCCCCTTGTCCTTGCCTTGTCCCTCCCCACACAGTGAGCTGGAAAACAACAATCAGGGTCACAGAAGAGCTGGAAGGGCCTCAGAGGCTATCTAGTCCATCCACTTCATTTACAGATAAAGAAAATGAAGACCACAGAGATTAAGTGACTTGCTCAAGGCCAATCAATCAGTCAACAAGCATTTATTAGGGGGCGGCTAGGTGGCGCAGTGGATAAAGCACCGGCCCTGGATTCAGGAGTACCTGAGTTCAAATCCGGCCTCAGACACTTGACACTTACTAGCTGTGTGACCCTGGGCAAGTCACTTAACCCCCATTGCCCTGAAAAAAAAAAGAAAAACAAAAAACAAAAAACAAGCATTTATTAGGTGCAGGTGCTCACCATGTGGTGGGCATGGTGCTAAGTGGTGGTAATGCAAAGAAAGGCAACTAGACACCTCAGGCAGTGGAGTCAGGAGGAACTAAGTTCAAATCCTCAAAGACTGCCTCAGGTATTTATTAGCTGTGTGACCCCCAAGGCAAACCACTTAAACTGTTTGTCTCAGTTTTCTCATCTGTAAAATGGGGATAATAAGAGCATCTGTTTCCCAGGGTTGTGAGGATAAAATGAGATAGTTATAAAGTGCTTTGCAAACCTTAAAGCACTATATATAAATGCTAGATAATGCTATTTTATTATTATTATTACTGAAAATAAACAAAACCAGTTCTGCCCTTAAGGATTGTGCATTTTAATAGGGGAGACAACATGTAAACAAATAAATACATGCAATATAATCTGAAAGTAAGAGGTACAAAGAGCAGAGGGAGAGAGACTGGAAAAGGCCACCCAGAATGTGGGATTTGAGCTGAATCTTAAAGGAAGCCAAGGAAGCCAGGGGACAGAGCATTCCAGGTATGATCACACTGGTGGAAGCATCAGAGGTAGTATTTGAACTCAGGTCCTCAGGCTCCAGGACACACACACACACACACACACACACTCTCATTTTTCTAAGTGTGTTCATTATGTCTCATAGACTTCTCCTTTCTCCTTCCTCAATCTCCTTCTTATATGTGGGATGTTCAACATATACTTCAATGAACCCTCAAAAATAATCCAACTTTAATTCATCAGCCTTTTAAGCTCCCATGACTGCATGTTCATTCCATCTCATTCATCCTCAGGGGTGCTCATACCTTAGTACCATCACAGTGCTACCCATATTATCTTGAATTCTGAGATTCCAATCCCTGATTACAATAGCCTGTCCTTCCATCTCTCTATTACTCCTCCCTCAATAATCTGGCCTCAGATATTTGACACTAGCTGTGTGACCCTGGACAAGTCATCTAACCTTGATTGTCTCAAACATCCAGAGCCATCTCCAGTCATCCTGATGTATATCTTGCCACTGGACCCAGATGATTCTGGAGGAGAGAGAGCAAGGCTGGTGACTTTGCACAGCCCTGCCTTACTTAAAATCCAAATCATTGCAAGTCATGACATCTGTCATGGTCCTCTTTGAGAACAAGGGACAAACAATAATAACTTCCCTAAATGCATTCTTTGTCCTCACTGTGACCTACAGTCCCTCTATCCATCACTGCTCTCCAAGCACATTATTATTGCTCAAGAATCACTTTCTTTCACTGCTCAGGACTCATTTTATTCTCTTAATAGACTGTATTAAGTTGTGTACTGTACTGTACTGAAACAAGAAGGCACTAACTGGGCTCAACCTTTGCCAAGGTAAATGGGATGAGTAAAGTGCCTCCCTACCTTCAAATTCTGTCTCATTAAAAAAATACTATATTGCCTTTTAGCATGGAACCATACAAACACACACACATAATGTTTTTGATTTGCTTTAATTTATTAACATATCAAGGATATACATCCTCAGAGATATGTTTTTTAATCCATGTTATCTATAGCTTCGGTAGTTTGGTACAGTGGAAAGATTACTGGATCTGGACTCAGAGGACCTGTGTCCAAATCCCATCTGTGTGACCTTGGTAAAGTCATTTTACTTTACTGGGTCTCAGTTTCCTCATCTTTAAAATGAGAGAAAAGTGATCTCATGAGCTCCCATGGATTTAATTATTATCTCCATACAGATGGCTCATAATTTTATTTAACCAGTCCTAGTCTCTCTTCTGAATTCCAGTCCTATATCAAAAAACTCTTTTTTTCTGTCAAGAGTACCACCATCACTGTAAGAAATGATAAACAGGATGATTTCAATAATACCTTGAAAGATTTACATGAATAGTTGCAAAGGGAAGTGAGCAGAACCCAGAAGAACATTCTACATAGTAACAGCAATATTGTGCGATGAAGAACTGGGAATAACTTAGCTATCCTCAGCAATACAATTATCAAACAATTGTTTTAACATGTAATTGGAGGAAAGTATTTAAAAATAAAAAAGAGCACCACCATCCTTCCAGTCACCTGGATTCACAAACTGTCATCCTCAACTCCTTCTTCTCACCCTATATATCCACCCACTAGCTAGCCAAACTTGTCATTTCTACCTCCCTAATCTTTCTCAATCTGTCTCCTTCTTTCCACCCACATAGCAACCTCCCTAGCTCAAAACCTCATCAATTCTTTCCTGGACTACTGGAATTTTCTCCTAATTGATCTCCTGGCCTCAGCTTATCTCCCTCTAATTTATCTTAAACACAGCTGCCTAAGTGGTTTTCCTAGAGCACAGCTCTGATGATGTTACTCCCTTACTCAAACTCCAGTGACTTTAGTGCTTCTAGGAGCAATATGAACTCCCCTGATTGGCCTTCAAAGCCCAAGTCTACCTCTTTAGCTTTATCACACACTATTTGCCTTTACACTCGCTGTGGGTCAGTCAAACTGACAGCTTTGCTGTTCCTGATAGATGGCATACTTCTGGTGCCCATGCCTTCATGATGCCAGTTCTACAGACCTTGAGGACGTGTTCCCTATCTTCAACTTTGTCTTTTAAAACCTCCAATTTTCTTCAAGTCTCAGTTCAAGTGACTCCTCCTAAGTGAAGCTTTGACTAGTGTATCCAGCTTCTAGTCTTCCCCCACCCTCCTTGAAATTACTTACATCTATTTTGTGTATATACATAGATTACGTGCTGTGTCCCCTGATAGAATGTAAAGTCTTGAAGGCAGAAACTGGTACTCTTTTGTATTTTTATTCCCGGAGTATGACACAGTTCCTGACACAGAGTAGGGGCTTCATAGATGCCTGTTGTTTAATTGATTCATAGTCTTTGAGGCCCCTTCTAGCTCTACATGCATACTTCTGTGATCTTATGAAAACCATAAGCACCCATGGGAAAAACAGCATCATTGATGACCCAGTTTTTTTTTCTTTTGCCTTTGTACCCTAGGAGTCTTGCTTTTTGGAATGTTCTCTCTGGTCTCCTCATTTTCAATTTCTCCTTTGCACCTTCAAGTAAGTGGTTTTTTATGAGAGGGCAAGGTTCCATCTTTTGCCTCTCTTCTAAATCTGTGCCTTGAGGATTTGGGGCATGACAACTGATGGAGAGGATTAAAAGGGGAGGGATGCTGTCAGCCTACAACTGACCTTACAAATTTATACTCTGTATAGAGATGGGGGCCTGCTTAGACAGCCTTTTATATGGCTGTTTTCTTAGGGTAAGAGTCTCAGAGTTGTAAGGGAAGTAGTTTCTGTGACCCAGAGTTTTGAGACAGAATTTCTCCTTTTAAAAAATTGGCAACCTATAAAATACTGGAGTGAATCAAAAATCCAGTATCCTGCCATGATTTATATATGAAGAATTTAAGAATTAAAGAACTTTTAGGTTAATAAATGGGGAAATATTTCCATAACTTCTCCATGATTATGGTACAAATGCAATTTATCTGATTGTGGACAGAAGATTGGTTATTATTATTATGATTATTAACCAATTTGATGACGAGCCATAAGCTAAAGGGGAGGTTTTTCATAGAGGGGATCCGGAGTCTGAACTCAAAAGATAAGAGAGAGGTGAGGGATAGATTTCCAAAGTGTGTTAAAGAGAGACCATGACTCTCTGTGTATGGTGTCACTTCTTGTTACTGAGGGGAGTGAGTCTAACTGAACAGTGGAACAGCTAACTTTAAGGCTATGGGATAGCCTTTTTTCCAGATCTCCTTTTCACTTCTATTCCCAGGTCTTTACCCTGACCTTAGGAACAGCTAGGTGGTGCAGTAGATAGAGCACTGGGACTGGAGTCAGGAAGATCTGTGTTCCAATCTGGCATCAGATATTTACCAGCTGTCTGACCCTGGGCACTCCAGGGACATATTGAGTATATGCTATGCGTCCAAAGCAGGCTACCCTTCAACACAGAACCTCTTTCAGTGTCGGGGACCACTGGTAGTTCCATCAATACTATTTATTTATTGTATCCCCAAGGTGATGGGAAGTAGCCTAGGAGAAGACTTGTTGAGCTAGTCAGTATCTATTCTTATTTACAAGGCGACCAAAGAATAATAACAAATCCAATATGGACCTCTCTGAGGCCCAGTTTCCTCATCAATAATTACACTTGTACCTATTTACAAGGTCGTGAAATGTGCATAAGATAATGTTTGTAAAATGATTTGCAAACCTTGAAGCCCTTTTTAAAGGTCAGCTATTATTCACCATGACCCTTTTTTTTTGGGGGGGGAGGGCAGGGTTTTTTGCAAAGATATTGGAGTGGTGGGGACAGCTAGGTGATGCAATGGATAAAGCACCAGCCCTGGATTCAGGAGGACCTGAGTTCAAATCCGGCTCAGACACTTGACACTTACTAGCTATGTGACTCTGAGCAAGTCGCTTAATCTGTATTGCCCTGAAGAAAGAAAGAAAGAAAGAAAGAAAGAAAGAAAGAAAGAAAGAAAGAAAGAAAGAAAGAAAGAAAGAAAGAAAGGAAGGAAGGAAGGAAGGAAGGAAGGAAGGAAGGAAGGAAGGAAGGAAGGAAGGAAGGAAGGAAGGAAGGAAGGAAGGAAGGAAGGAAGAAAAGAAAAGAAAAGAAAAGAGACTGGAGTGGTTTGCTATTTCCTTTTCCAGCTTATTTTACAGATGAAGAAACTGAGGCATCTGGGGTTAAGTGACTTATCCAGGGTCACATAGCTAGTAAGTGTCTGAGGCCAGGGGGCAGCTAGGTGGCACAGTGGATAGAGCACCGGCCTTGGAGTCAGGAGTACCTGAGTTCAAATCCAGCTTCAGACACTTAATACCTACTAGCTGTGTGACCCTGGGAAAGTCACTTAACCCCAATTGCCTCACTTTAAAAAAAAAGGAAAAAGAAATGATTTTTCATTTCTAAAATATATAGGGAACTAAATCAAATTTATATGAATCCAAGTCATTCCCCAATTGAGAAATGGTCAAAGAATATTAACAGGCAGTTTTCTGATGAAGAAATCAAAGCTATCTATTCCCATATGAAAAAAAAGTTCTAAATCACTATTGATTAGAGAGATGCAAATTAAAACAACTCTAAGGTACCACCTGACACCAATCAGATTGGCTAAAATGACAAAAAAGGAAAATAATAAATGTTGGAGAAGCTGTGGGAAAATTGGAACACTAATGCATTGTTGGTAGATCTGTGAACTGATCCAACCATTCTGGAAAGCAATTTGGAATTATGCCAAAAGAGCTATAAAGCTATGCATACCCTTTGACCGAGCAATACCACTCTTGGGTCTTTTTCCCAAAGAGATCATAAAAAAGGGAAAAGGACCCACATGTACAAAAATATTTATAGCTGCTCTTTTTGTGGTGGCAAGGAATTGGAAATTGAGGGGATATCCATCAATTGGGGAATGGCTGAACAAGTTGTGGTATATGAATGTAATGGAATTCTATTGTACTGTAAGAAATGATGAGCAGGTAGAGTTCAGAGAAACCTGGAAGGACTTGCATGAACTGATGATGAGTGAGATGAGCAGAACCAGAAGAACATTATACACAGTATCATCAACACTACATGTTGATCAACTGTGATAGATTAGATTTGTTAAAGCTAAAATTCTAGCTAGTCTGTCTAAAATATCTAATTAGTGGTCACCAATAAATTATAAGCTTTAGCAAGAGTTAGGCTTTTAAGCATTTATTAACGAGAATAAGAATTTGGTAAAGAGAGAAAGGCCTACATTCATCTATCTATTAAAAGGAGAGCACATTTCTAACTCCGCTCTCCACCAGAGTCCAAAGGAAAGAGAGCGAGACAGAGTGCCAGTCTCTTCCTTCTTCTTCCCACTAGCCAACGTCACTTCCTGATGCCAAAGAAAAGACTCCTGGTCTTGCCCTCAAAGACCTTTACTTCATGGGTGGAACTCTTCTACATAAGTCTCCAGCAGGTGGCATCATTCCAATCATTACAGATTCTTCTCACCAATCCAATGGAACAAGAATGTTCCAAAGGACTCATGATGGAAAAGGCTCTCTAAATCCAGGGGGAAAAAAAGAACTGTGGAATATGGATGCTGATTGGACCATACTATTTCTTTTGTTTTTGATGCTGTTGGTTTTCTGATTTCAGGTTTTTCCTTTGTGCTCTGATCCTTCTCATATAACATGACTAATGCAGAAATATTTTTAATGCTATTATGTATATTTAACCTATATCAGATTGCCTGCTGTCTAGGGGAGGGGGAGGGAGGGGAGGGAGGGAGAAAAATTTGAAATTTGAAATCTTATATAAACAAATCTTGAAAAATATTTCTACATGTAACTGGAAAATAATAAAAAACCTTTTATTTAAATTTTTTAAAAGTGCGGGTCAGATTTGAACTCATGAAGATGAGTCTTTCTGATTCCCAAGCCCAGCACTCTATCTACTGCACCAAACATTTTGACTATTATTGGTATAGCTGAAGAGATGTGTGATCCTGGCTTTCTCTGACGTTTCTAGCAATAAATTCTCCCTTCTCATCTTGTCCACTGCAACCCAGCATACTCCATGTTAGAGAAACTGACTGAGGATTTTTCTCCCATCACACTGTAACTTCTTTGAGGCCATGGATTTCTTTCTGTATCCTCTACCAAGCTGGGTACATAGTCAATGCTTAGTGAATGTGCAGTGAATAAAACTGAACTGAGAGAGTGCAAATGGCTTGGGGGTGGGAGGGGGGCAGAGCGGTCTTCATCTGTCACCCTCAGGCACTCTCCAAAGACTAGGCAGTGGAAAAAGCCTCTGATTATGTCTGGAGTGGCACAAGAATTTCAGAATCTCATTGAGAGATGAGTGCCCATGGAGAGTTTGTCTAGAAGGCTAAGCCTACCTGGAAGATGATCTAATTAGCCAACTAAGTGTCTGATACAGAGCAATAGGAATGATAATAGGCTTTAGAGATTAAAGTTATAAAAACAGATTTTGAAAATAGATAAGCTTCCTGTATGTGTGTGTTGGGAGAAAAGTGACAAAGAGAAGGGTTTAAAGCATCGTCAACAGCATTATTAATGGGCTTAGAAACTAGACTCCAGCAGAAAGGGATGGAAAGAAAGAAGATGAAGATTAAAGTACCCAGGAAAATATTTAAGAGTTGGGATGGGGAAAAGAGGAAAGTTGGTAAGTAATTCATGTGGTAAATTAAAAATACAGAAGAAAGGCCTTAGGACACAAGGGGCCACAGCTTTCAAGAGGAAAAAGTAACCTTCTCAATAGGGATGAGGTGTGAAGCAATGATGGAGATAAGGATGGAAGATGAGGAATACCCAGCTCTCATTTCCAGGAGTTGCTCCTACCAGTAGGTGTCAGGCAGTTCCTGCAATTGTTTTCCATCCAGCTTTTCACAGGTGTTTAATTAGTGGAGGAAGCGGTGTGGAATTACTTACTCTGGATACCCAGAGGTGAGACTGAGGTTGGAAGCCAGAGCAACCTCCCAAAGGCCAAAACTCCTCAAGTGCTAGGACTGCTTACCTCTGGGGTGACCTCTTGGTCTTTGGCAAGCTATTTATCCCTGTGGGGCTGCTGCAGAAAAAAAGGACCTTTTCTTATGTCTCTGTTCACTCATTTGAGGGAAAGAAGCCTAGTTAATACCCACAGATAGATAGAATGGGTTGACACCAATAGATGTTACTGTCCTGCCAACTAGCGGGAATACAGTGGGAGTATTGTAGACTATACACTGTATAGTGGTACCAATAGAGGCCAAGCTAAGAAAAGGAAAGTCTTTGGGCACATGAAATGGGATCCCTTTATGATTTCTTTGTGGGAAAAGGCCACTTGCAACCTTTTAATTCATTTTTAACTAGTCCTTTGATTTCATCTGGATGGGCGGGGGGGGGGGGCTTCTTAATCATTTTTGATTGATGGACTCCCTTAGCAGTCTAGTGAACCCTTGGATCCCTATAGACCCCATCTCAGAATCATATTTTAAATGCCCCAAAGAAAATATATAGGATTGCAAACAAAACCAATTTTGTTGAGATACAGTTATTAATTTTTTAAAAGTTCACAGATGCTAGGCTAAGAAACTCTTGTAGGGAGTTGCTTTTGCCAATGTAGATTGGTGCCTTCTCTACAACTTACAGTCTCAGAGGGGGTTTTTTTGGGGGGGACAGTATTTGTGGTTAAGAGGTTAAGTGACTTGGCCAGGGTTACACAACTAGCTATGTGTATGACATAAGAGTTGAACTCAAGTCTTTCTGACTCCACATGTAGCATTTTATCTGCTTTGGTACCCAACTTCCTTTTAATTCTATAATCTTATATCCAAGATATATAGGAATCAGATTCTGAGCATTGGAAGAAGACTTGGAGATAATTTAGTCTCACCTCCTATCCAATGCAAGAGTGATTCTATCATGACTCTGAAATCACTTTCCATTCATTTTTGAGACCAGCCCCAAATCAAACATTTCAAAAACTGCTGGCAAGTCTTTAAATTTTGTTCTTGTCTGGATCACAAATTTGGAGTCTCAACACTGGCCACCCATTGCAAACTGTCTCTGTTCACAGAGCTGTTTGGTCCAAGAGAATGAGACCTGGGCAGCTTGGCTATGACATTACTATACCAGCTGGGTTATTATAATGCATATCCACTGCTCTCCTAGGTTGTTGCTTGCTTAACTCAGGAAAGTTTTTCTTTTTTATATAAATTTATTTTTATTATAAATTGAACCAACATCAACAATCACAAACATGTTTATATATAAAGAAGAGAAGACTGTGTATGAAACTGTAAACTTCTGTTATGGATGGTTTTTTAAAAGTGCATTAAATTTCATATGGCAATACAAAATACCCTGCATGCATGTGTCCTTTTATGAACTTCCCCCTGCTCTTGATCTAGTTGTTTTAAATGATTCCCCAGTGTTGTTTTTTTTTACTCGGCATTACTACCACTATCCACCTACTCCAGCTTGCCCCTGACCAAATCTGGAAGGCTTATCGAGGCAGGCTCTGGGTGAAGGATTAAATAATAGAGAAATGAGCTATGTTACAGGGGTTTTGTGAACAGTGTACTTTTCCAAGGCTGGCATCTACTGCTTTTAATGACTCCTTAACTTCTCCTGGGGAAGAAAAGACAACGCTACCTCAGAGAGACATCAACAGCCCTATTTATGCATTTACTTTACACAGCCCAACCTCTTAGGGCAAAAGTGCCACAACAGAAAATTTTTCATGGCTAGGTTTGGGCAATCAACAGTGCCTACAGCTAGTCTTTGTCATGTCATTAATAAATAGCACTCCTGTGATGAATGTGCTAAGGAATTACTTGCCATGTGGTGCCAAGCTTTAGTACTCAGTAAAGCACAAGTCTTACTCACTATTCTTCTCTCCTACTTTGTCTCAGGTTCTATAATCTTGGGAGGAGGGGTGGTCTAAACCAAAGAGATCATTGATTTACTGGGATTCATGTATGGAATTTCCTTCCACCTCTGCAGGCCAGCAAGTTGCCTGGAACACTGGGAAAATTTGTCAATCATCATGCAGCCAGAAGGGTTCAAGATTAGAACCCATGTTACCTTAACTTCAAGGCCATCCCCTTATCCACTATACATGGTGTCCTAAGTTAATATAGTCTAAATATGCTGTCAGAACCTTTTCTTAAAGTCTGAATTTAGTAGCCAGTCAATAACACTACATGAATAGCCTCTTGTGTACACAGCCAAGAAACAGTAATGATAATAATAGTTGTTGCTTATGTTGTCATATAAAAGTCCACAAAACACTTTACATGCACTTTCTCATTTGATCATCACAATAATCGCATGAGGCAGTTAGTACAAAGAGAATTATCCCCAAAGTATAGATAAGAAAAGTCAGGCTAAGAAAAGGACCATAGTTAGTTAAGGACCATACTTGACTCCAAGCCCAGCATTCTATCCACTTCTATCCACAGTGCTTCTGGGCACTGTGTATTGTTGGGGTGTATAGGAAAGCATAGGCATGTCCCCATTCAAGAGGAAGAAATAAATCATTTAGGGATATTTCAATCCTAAGAGAAAGAAGAAATATAATAACACTTCATTAATTCTTTTTCCACACATTTTAAATTCATATTACTGAGAAATGGGCAGTAAACTTACAATTAAAGAAGCAGGGATTGTCATTTCTATCTTTGTATCCTTACAATCTTGTATGTAGTAGATACACTATATGTGGACTAAATTAATCAATGGACATTTTAAAATCAACTACTTATGCCAGGCACCATGCTAGGCACTGGGGATACAAATCCAAAGAATGAAACAATCCCTACACCCAAGAAGTTGAAATAACTCAAATGTGGAGATTTAACTCAAACATGGAAAAATAACTCAAATGTGGAAATAATTCCAGTGTAGAGATAACAAGTAGCCCTGCTACCCCCTCTCTAAAGAGAATAAATACAAGCAAATATAAGGTAGTTAAAGAGGGAGGGTACAAGCAATGCAGAGGGGCAGGACAGGCTTTGTGAAGAAGAGGATGCTTGAGTTGTGTCTTGAAGGAAGAGCAGGATTTAGAGGTGAGGAGCGAGTGTACTCCAGGAATGGGAAGAAGGAACTATACTAAGGTGGTAAATAAAAGTTCCCAATATCCCCTACTCAGTTGGTAGTGGGCACTAAGACTCAAGTTATATCGTTTCAAATCCACTTTCCTACATAGCGCTTTGTTACATATAGTACAAAGGCAATTAATAAAGCAAAAGTATACATTACTTAAAAGAATATGTTGTTTTCAGGGCAGCTAGGTGGCACAGTGGATAAAACACCAGCTCTGGATACAGGAGGACCTGAGTTCAAATCTGACCTCAGACACTTGACACTTACTAGCTGTGTGACCCTGGGCAAGTCACTTAACCCTCAATGCCCCCCCCAAGAATATATTGTTTTCAATCAGATATATTAATCACAAATTATTCTTTTTTGTCCACTAAAACAAAAGGGTCCTAAGAGCTACTTTGGGGCAACATTTGCTTATCTTCCAATTGGAGCATGGGTTTTAAAAAGATACAGCTAAAATTATTTTTTTTAATTATATAATTTTGACTTTCTACTAACTCATATAGGGAACTCCCAACAATTAATTCAACCTAGCGAATTTTTACTAGTTTTCAACATCAAAAAAAAAATGCTTCTGGGGGCAGCTAGGTGGCACAGTGGATAGAGCACCAGCCCTGGATTCAGGAGGACCTGAATTCAAATCCGGCCTCAGACACTTGACACTTACTAGCTGTGTGACCCTGGGCAAGTCACTTAACCCTCATTGCCCCACAAAAAAATGCTTCTAAATCATATCATGTGATGATGATGGTGGTGGTGGTAGTAATTAGCATTTATAGAATGTTGCAAAACACTTTATACATGTCATTTATTTGATCCTCACAAAACACAGGTGAGGTGGGTGCTGTTATTATCCCTATTTTATAGATGAGGAAACTGAGTCTGAAGAGGGTTAAGCAACTTGCCCAGGATCACACAGATAGTAAGTGACTACGGAAGGATGGTCATTCAGATCTTCCTTACTCCAAGTCCAGAGCCCTATCAACCATGTCATCTAGACGCCTCAGTAGGCTCTGTACAAAGAAAATCATACTGATAATTTTCCATCCAAGATAAAGATATGTAATTTATTATCATTATTACCTCCAATTTGAGAAACACTTTCAAGGATAAAAAACACTTTGTTTACATCCTTTTGAAGTATTTAATTTCATGATTATTATTCTTAATTTATGGGTGAAGAAACTGAAACTGAGAGAAGTTATGTGATTTTCCCTGAGTCACAAAACGACAGAATCAAATGAGTAAGGTAGATCTGTCATTTCAAGATGCCCCTGTATATGAGTGTGATGAGGCTGGCAGGCTCAATTATGACCAGCTTCATTTCTTGGATGTTCTGTCAAGCTAATTCCACACTATCAGAAGACATTGGTCCAAGGAAGGGAATGGCAAACCAGATGCTCCTCAGCCTGATGAAATAAAAACAGGGTTTTGGAAAGTACAAGGATCCACATGAGCCAACTTGCCAAGTTCCAGGCCTGTGACTAAGGAGTTTCAAAATTCTCTGCAATAAAGCTGTTACAGTGGCTACCCCATAGAAGGCAGAGAAGGAATGTTGGTCATCTTGAAGACACAGTTCCTAACCTGAAAGTTTTTTTTTTCAAGGCAATGAGGGTTAAGTGACTTGCCCAGGGTCATACAGCTAATAAGTGTCAAGTGTCTGAGGCTGGATCTGAACTCCGGTTCTCCTGAATCCAGGGCCAATGTTTTGTCCACTGTGCCACCTACCTGCCCCCACTGGAAAGTTCTTAATCCCAAAATAGGGGGAGAAAATAATGTTTAGTGGAGTGTTATAAACATATATATAAAATATATGTGAACCATAAATGTATAACTCATGTAGTTCATTTATACAAGTATATACATGTTTATATATTATTTGTATATATACATATAATGTATGTGAGTTTATGTACACACACTGTATAAATGGAAAGCAATCTAAGAAATAAAGAATAGGCAGGTGAGGAGGCTGAGAGTATCATTATTGTTGAAGTTCTCTTTTTGCCAGGGTTTCTGGTCTGGTGATTTTTGGCTTCCTGTATATTTGAGAAACCCAAGAATTAGACAATGTATTAGAGAGGAGGGAACCCTAGCCAGAAAATGAACTCCCCCCATTTCTTCTCTGAGACACAGGAAACTCTACCATAGTTTTAAGGCAGTTTCAGAGGTTCAGAAGCTGTTCAGAAATGCCAGAAATCAGGATTACTTACTAAATCTTTCCACCACCTGGGTAAAGTGGTTGCCAAGCAATTGTTACTAAGAGCCACACTCCAATGAAGGACAATAAGAATTAGTGGGGTGAAAAAACTGTTCCCAATTCCATCTGTATCCCTCTCCTTCCAAATACCTCTTGCCCTAGGTTAGCATCAGTACTTAGTTCATGAATTCAATTAGAAAGGACCCCCCCCCCCCCAGGAAATAGGTATGAGAGATTGTATCCTATATTTACCAATCAGGGAATCTTTAACTGTCATTTTGTTATGCCACTTGATTAACTGCTTTTTGAATGAATATGTCCTTCATCTTATGGGTATAAGTAAATGAATTAGTGGGGGCTCATATGCTATGGTTTTGAATGTGTCTTCACCCTGGGGTTCCTGTTCTAGAGATTCACTTTAATGGGGGTACTCCAGGTATATTTGTGTGTACATATGTGTGTGAGAATGAAAATGTATGTATTAAGTTTCCCCTATTAAACATCAAGTTCCTAAAAGACAAAGTCTATGTATACTTCTTTGTTTTTTATACTCCATAGTACCTAGCTTAGGCTCTTTAATATAGCAGGTATTGAATTCATGTCTTGACTCCAACCATCCCTCACTATGTGACTGTGGACAAGCCATTTAACTCCTCCAAACTTTAGTTTCATCATTGGTAAAATGCAAATGATAATCCTGGCCCTACGTAGCTCAAAAAGTTATTGTGAAGGAAGTTTTTTGTAAAGCTTAAAGTCCCATTATTATGAGGTATTATGATGAACAAAATGTTTGTTAATGAATAAATTATTCCAGTCCATTCCCCCCACTTTTCTGAAGGCTACATTGAAGTCCTCTAAGTCAGTCTACTGACTGTGGGGTTTTTAACACCCACAATGGGCCCTGAATGCTGTAATCCTGTTTAGGGGCACAGAGGGAAGATTAAACATGATTCCTGACAGAAGTGTAATTAAGTATTATTGTACTGTTCCAAGAACAGTACCCCTTCTTTCTCCTAAACCACCAATTGTGAAAAATGAAACTATTGTGTAATTTTTATTATATTTAAAAATCTCTTAAGTTTCTATTTTATTTAAAAATCCTCCCCATTCACAAGCTGGCCATTACATTGCTATTTTCATAGGGGAAGTCAAAAGAAAGAGATAGAAGCCCCAATTAACTAGGGGTCATAGGCTTCCGGGGTCTTCCTGATATATATGTGGCCTTCTAGACTATGTATGGATCACCCCAACCTGGTTGTGCTTTCAAGAAGGGTCAAGGTAATCGAATACTAACAAAATCATGGTGTTAGAACAGAAAAGAAACATAGAGATCAGTTAGTTCAGGCCCCTCATTTTATAATGGAGGAAATAGGCCTAAAGGAAGACTTGAGTGCAAATCTAGCCTCAGATACTTTCTAGCTCTATGACTCTAGGCAAATTACTTAGCCTCTGTTTGCCTCAGTTTCTTCAACTGCAAAATTAGGATAACAAACATGCATACCTCACAGGGTTGTTATGAGAACAAATGAGATATTTGTAAAAAGCACTTAACAGTGCATGGAACACATTAGGTGCTATTTAAATGCTTATCCCCATCCCTTCTCTCCTCTTCCTCTTATCTAGGTATTTGTCTTAGCCTTCCTCTTTGCAGAGAAGTATATGAAACAGCCGAATAGCATATTGTTCAGTTGTTTTCGTCATTGGAGTTTACTTGGCAAAGATACAACAGTGGTTTGCCATTTTCTTCTCCAGATCATTTTACAGATGAGAAACTTAGGCAAACAGGATTAAGTGACTTGCCCAGGGTCACACAGCTAATAATTATCTGAAGCTAGATTTAAACTCATGAAGATTACCCTCCCTGACTTCAAATCCAGTGCTGGTCCACTGAGCCATGGTGAAGAATTATGGAGCTTCAAAGATTTTGGTCCTGTCACTCATCCTTTGGTCTGTGGACTTGGTACTTCTTGACATAGCCATTCCTATTGCCCCATGATAGCAGATGAACCTAGATTTTGAAGAGACCTCAGAGGCTTAGTTCAACTGGTACTTAAATAAGAATCCCCTCTACAGTCTATTTGCCACATGGCTAGGCAACCTTTGCTTGAAGACTTCCAGCAAGGGGAAAACTATGACATCCTGGCACAGTAAAGCAGAAGAAAATATAGAGTAATAAAAGCTTATGATCAGATAAAAGATTTTTGAAGTTCATGAAAATGGAACTGGAAAACTTTGGGGTGATAGCAAAGAAAGTACTTTTTCCCCCCCCAGGGCAATGAGGGTTAAGTGACTTGCCCAGGGTCACACAGTTAGTAAGTGTCAAATGTCTGAGGTCAGATTTGAACTCAGGTCCTCCTGAATCCAGGACCAGTGCTTTATCCACTGTGATACCTAGCTGCCCCCTCAAGCTGTATTATAAAGAGGTAAAACCTAGTACTGGCTAAGAAATAAATTGGTGGATTAATAGATTTGTTTTGGGGATTTTTTGTTTTTGTTTTTGTGAGGCAGTTGGGGTTAAGTGACTTGCCCAGGATCACACAGCTAGTTAGTGTTAAGTGTCTGAGGCCAGATTTGAACTCAGGTACTCCTGACTTCAGGGCCAGTGTTCTATCCACTGTGCCACCTAGCTGCCCAGATTAATAGATTTGAATAGGTATCAATTATACTATAGTAAATGACTATAGTAACCTAGTATATGATAAACCCAAAGATCCAAGCTTTTGAAACAAAAACTCATTATCTGTTTAAAAACTGCTAGGAAAACTGGTAAACAGTATGGCAGAAACTTGGTATAAACCAACATCTCACACTATACTAAAATAAAGTTCAAATGAGTACACGATTTACACATAAAGTGTGATACCATAAATAAATTAAGAGAGCATGGAATAGTTTATCTGTCAGATTTATGGACAGGACAAGAATTTAGGACCAAAGAAGATATAAAGAGCATTAAAATATATAAAATAGAGAATTTTGATTCTAGAAAATTAAAAGTCTTTTGCACAAACAAAACCAATGCAACCAAAATTATAAGGAAATAAGAAAACTAGGAAAGAATTTTTGCAACAAGTATCTCTGTTAAAGGGCTCATTTCTATTTTTTTTAAGTGAGGCAATTGGGGTTAAGTGACTTGCCCAGGGTCACACAGCTAGTAAGTGTTAAGTGTCTGAGGCCGGATTTGAACTCAAGTCATCCTGACTCCAGGGCCGGTGGTCTATCCACTGTGCCACGTAGCTCTCCCCCATTTCTAAAATATATAAAGAACTGAGTCAAATTTATAAAAATAGAAGCCATTCTCCAATTAATAAATGGTCAAATGATGTGAACAGGCAATTTTCAGACAAAGAAATCAAAACTATAGTCATGAAAAAATGCTCTAAATCACTACTGATCACAGAAAGGTGAATTAAAACAACTCTGAGGTACCACCTCACACCTGTCAGGGTGACTAATATAAGAAAAAATGGAAAATGTTAGATGTTGAAGGGGAAGTGGGAAAACTGGGATACTAATCCACTGTTGGTCCAACCATTCTGGAGAGCAATTTGGAACTATGCCCAAAGGTGTATAAAACTGTTCATATACTTTGATTCAGAAATACCACTACTAGGCTTATATGCCAAAGACATCCCCAAAAAGAGAGAAATAACTATTTGTATAAAAATACTTATAGCTGCTCTTCTTGTGGTGGCTAACAAATGGAAAACAAAGGGATGCCCTCAATTGTGAAATGGCTAAACAAGTTGTGGCATGTGATTGTGAGGGAATTTTATCATGCTATAAGAAATGGCAAGCAGGATGATTTCAGAAAGTCTTGAAAAGACCTATATGAACTGATGTATAGTGAAGTGAGCAGAACCAGGAGAATGTTGTGCACAATGACAGCAATATTATTTGAGGAAGAACTGTGAATCACTTAACTATTCTCAGCAATACGATTCAAGACAATTCCAAAGGACAAATGATGAAACATACTATGCACCTCTAGAGAAAGAACTAATATTGATTGAATACAGAGCAAAGCATGCTATTTTCACTTTATTTCTTTCACTTTTTCCTTTTATTCATCTTCTTATACAAAATTTCTAATACGGTAATGTTTAACATAATTGCACATGCATAACCTATATCTGATTGCTTACTATCTCAGGGAGGGGGCAGGAGGGGGAAGTAAGGAGGAATATAATATGGAACTCAAAACTTTAAATAAAAATGTTTATTTTTAAAAGAAGGAAAAAAGAGAACATATATATAGCTGATGGGGAATGAAAGAGTTAGGGTAGAGGAAAAGACTGAGATCTAGACACTGAACTCATTGAAAGGGAATGAAAAATGTCCTGAGGCTAGATAGATAACAGCTACCAGAATACAGACTGGATGATAAATTTGTATTGAATGGTCCTCAAAGGAAGATTTGGTGGTGAGGTGATATTGGTAGAGGGACAGGACAGAAGCTGCAATAGGGAGCAAGCTGTATTTTGACACCTCTTCCATGACCAGGGAGTCAAGGGATAAGTGAAAGTGATAACACTACTGGAGAGTGTGGTCAAGGAGGAAAAACTATAGGAGGAAACCAGATATTAGTGACAGATGGAGGGAGAAAGTGAAAAACATTCAAGATGAAAGCAATTTTTAAAATTACAAGGCCGACTTTCCAGAGAGCACAATGGTCTATAGATTTCAAAAGATCCATTGCAGGGGTGTGGTTGAGGGATATGAGTATGGGAGTGAGTAGTTGGGGATGGGGGATGGGGTTTGGACAATAACAGCCAAAGGTTTAAAATCACTGCAAGGGGCAGCTAGGTGTCACAGTGGATAAAGCATGGGCCCTGGATTCAGGAGGACCTGAATTCAAATCCGGCCTCAGACACTTGATGCTCATTAGCTATGTGACCCTGGGCAAGTCACTTAAGCCTCATTGCCCTGAAAAAAAAATCACTACAATGGGAGGAGTAGCAGGATAGGAGGCAGTGGAAGTATGCTAATATATTAAAGAATGAATGAGTATAAGGAGAATATGAGTAGCTAGAGAGAAATCCTTTGAGACCTTTTGAGGCAGGTGATTAGACTTTTCAAAGCCTTCCCTTGAGGCCCATACTCATGATAGTTGCAGTGTTGTGTCCTGTGAGAGCCAGAAAGCCCACCTCAAAGCAAGCAGAAGAAAAATGAGAAGGATGTAAAAACAAAACATATCAATAATTTATTATTTCTTATTTTATCCTCAAAGGTCTCTAGAGAAAGGATCTTCTAAAACCCAGGATGTTATTTACAAGAAATTTCTTCTTGTTCTAAAATGAAACCTGGCTTCCTGCCCTCCTCAGGACCTCGTTCTATTCTTTACAATAATTCATAAAGTGAGGTTTAAGGACTCACTGAGGTCCCTGAGACCCCCTTATTAGATCTGTGAATTCAAAACTATTTCTGTGATAATACTGATATATGATTTGACTATTAAAATGTGCCTCCCTTTTTACAATTACCTATCTGTGTGAAGCTATATTTACTTCCATAAGCTTTA
This sequence comes from Dromiciops gliroides, assembly GCF_019393635.1. Taxonomy (NCBI): domain Eukaryota; kingdom Metazoa; phylum Chordata; class Mammalia; order Microbiotheria; family Microbiotheriidae; genus Dromiciops; species Dromiciops gliroides. The sequence continues at coordinate 111,096,540 of NC_057864.1, forward strand.
ACCAAAAAGAAAGTATGACATCAAATTAAATGCAGAAGCAAATAAGAGAATTCAGCTATCTTTTATTAAGCCAGACATTAAAGATTTGCAAGAAAAAAATGCCACTCTTCCCACTAGTTTTTGGTTTTGAAATATATTTTTCATAAAATGTTATTTATAATGGTCTTATTATTGATATTTTATAATGAGTGAATTAATATTTATACTTACTTTTTATTTCTAATATTATAAATATCAAAAGATATAGGCCTCATCAACAAAAGTTCTTTGGGGGTCTTTAAACAGCACATAAGTGTGTAAAGGAGTACTAAGACCAAAGAATTTGAGAATTGCTGAGCTAGATGATGAGGACACACTGCAGAATAAAAGTAAATTAAGGAACTTTTAAAATACTGCCAGGAATTAACATGGGGAAAAAGCAAAGAGAAGTCAATCAATATCCTGTACTAAGCATCTGTTGGTATAACCCAATGCAGGGCACTGAGGGAGTATACTGAAGGGCTCTTAACTGATTGGGTATCATAGACCCTCTTGGCAACCTGGTAAAGCCAATGAACCCTTTTTCAGAATCATATTTTTAAATGAATAAAAAAATATATAGGATTACAAAGGAAATAAATTATATTGAAACAGTTATCAAAATATGTATTTTTAAAAAAATAAAACAAGTTGATGGACCACAGGGTAAGAAGACCTGATAGAGGAAGAAAAGAATTGGGCTCCTACCCTGAGCGGATGTCCTAGTCTAATAGAAGGAGACACAGTTCCTATTCCTTAGGGAGCAATCAGGCTAATAAAAACACGAAGACCATATAAAAATGCACTGATTTACATTTATTTGGTAACCCAGAAACAAACGTACAGGAAAGGAATGCTGGGAACTGAGTACATATGTGCTAAAGAGACAGAATACAGGAATAATTAGTATCCAGTGGGGATTAAGTTAGAAATTAAGTTAATTTCTGTCCTGAAGGCTAATCCCTCTGTTTCTATGGACTTTTTTTAAAAAAAGGTATTAATTTTTAAATTTATTTAGCATTTTGTTTTTCCCCAATTACATGTAAAAATAATTTTAATATCCTTTTTTTAAAATTTAGTGTTCCACATTCCCGTCCTTCCTTTCCCCTTTAAGAAGGCAAGCAATTCATTATGTTATACATGTGTAGTCATGCAAAACATTTCTATATTAGATTGTAAAAGAATACAGACCAAAAAAAAACAACAAAACCTCTCAAGAAAAATAAAGAAAATAATATGCTTCAATCTGTATTCAGACACCATCATCAGTTCTTTCTCTGGAAATGGATAGCATTTTTCATCATAATTCCTTCAGAATTGTCTTGGATCATTGTACCGCAGAGAATAACTAAATCATTCACAGCTGATCATCTTACAATATTGCTGTTGCTTTGTACACAGTACATTTCACTTTGTATCAGCTCATGTATGTCTTTCCAGGTTTTTCTGAGAGCATCCTGCTCATCATTTTTTATAGCACAATAGTGTGCCATCATAATCACATACCACAATTTGTTTAGCCATTCCCCAATTAATGGGCTTCCACTCAATTTTGAATTCTTTGCCACCAGAAAAGAGGTGCTAGACATATTTTTTGTACATATAGGTGCCTTAACTTTTTTTGTTCTTTATCTCTTTTTTGATACTGACCTAGTAGAGGTATTTATTGCTAGGTTAAAAATATGCATAATTTTATAGCCCTTTGGCCATAATTCCAAATTGCTCTACAGAATGATTGAATTAGTTTACAACTCCACCAACAGTGCATTTATGTCTCATTTTCCCCATATTGACTACATTTGTCATTTTCCTCTGCTGCCCTCTCATCCAATCTAGTAGGTATGAGTTAGTACCCCAGAATTGCATTGACTTGCATCTTTCTAATCAATATTTAGTTAGAGCATTTTTAATATGACTATAGATAGCTTTGATTATTTCATCTGAAAACAGTTCATGTCTTTTGATCATTTATCAATTGGGGAATGGCTCTTATTTTAATCAATTTGACTCAGTTCTCTATATATTTGAGAAATGAGGATTTTATTGGATAAACTTGTCTCAAAAATTGTTTTTCATAGTTACTATTGCTAACTGTATCTTCCTCCATTCTATTCCCTATCCATTCCATTTACTCTTATTCTCTATTTCCTTTCACCCTGTCCCTCAAGTGTTTTGCTTCTGACTACCCTCCCCAATCTGCCCTCCTTTATATCACTCACACACACACACACACACACACACACACACACACACACACATTCCCATCCCTTCCTACTTTCCTGCAGGGTAAGGTATATTTCTATACCCAATTTAGTGTGTATGTTAATCCTAATTTGACCCAATTCTGATAAGAGTGAGGTTCACTCACTCCCTCTCACCTCCCCCATCTTCCCCTCCACTGTATAACCTTTTACTTGTTTCTTTTATGTGAGATATTTTACCCTATTCCACCTCTCCCTTTCCCTTTTTAACAGAGTATTCCTCTCCCACCACTTAATTTTTTTTAAAGATATCATCCCTTCTTATTTAACTCACACCTGTGCCCTCTGTCTAAATATACTCCATCAACCTGCCCTAATAAGGAGAAAGTTCTTATGAGCTACAAGTATCATCTTCCCATGTAGGAATGGAAACAGTTTAACCTTTTAAAATCATTTATGATTTCTTTTTTATGTTTAACTTTTTATTCTTCTCTTGAGTCTTCTATTTAAAAGTCAAATTTTCTATTCAGTTCAGGTCTTTTCATCAAGAATGTCTGAAAGGGGGCAGCTAGGTGGCACAGTGGATAAAGCACTGGCCCTGGATTCAGGAAAACCTGAGTTCAAATCTGGCCTCAGACACTTGACACTTACTAGCTGTGTGACCCTGGGCAAGTCACTTAATCCTCATTGCCCCCCCCCCAAGAATGCCTGAAAGTCCTCTCTTTCATTGAACAACCATTTCCCCCTGATATACTCAGTTTTTCTGGGTAGGTGATCCTTGGTTGTAATTCTAGTTCCTTTGCCCTCTGGAATATCATATTCCAAGCCCTTCAGTTCTTTAATGTAGAAGCTGCTAAATCTTGTGTTATCATGACTGCAGCTCCACAATATTTGAATTGTTTCTTTCTGGCTGCTTGTAATATTTTTTCTTTGACCTGGGAGCTCTGTAATTTGGCTATAATATTGCTGGGAGTTTTCATTTTGGGATCTCTTTCAGAAGGAGATAAGTGGATTCTTTCAATTTTTATTTTACCCTCTGCTTCTAGAATATCAGGTCAGTTTTCCCTGACAATTTCTTGCAAGAGGATGTGTAGGCTCTTTTTTTGTTGTTGTTGATCATGGTTTTCAGGTAGTCCAATAACTGTCAAATTATTTCTCCTGGATCTATTTTCCAGGTCAATTGTTTTTCCAATGAGATATTTCACATTGCCTTCTATTTTTTTTTCATTTTTTGGTTTTGTTTTACTGTTTCTTGATTTCTCATAAAGTCGTTAGCTTCTGTTTGCTCAAACCCAATTTTTAAGGAATTATTTTCTTCAGTAAGCTTTTGTACCACCTTTTCCATTTGGCTAATTTGGCTCTTTCTTTATTTTCTTTTTTTAATCATAAAAGTATGTTATTATTTTCCAGTTGCATGTAAAAATAATTTTCATCATTGTTTTCATAAGATTTTTATTTCCAAGAGGCAGAGCCAAGATGGTGGAAGAAAGGATGTAAACACTCAGACCTCCTGATACAATTACTACAAAAAAACTCCAAACACAGCCAGAAAACAACTCCTGGAGCAGCAGAACTCACAAAAAGACAGATGAGATTATTTTCCAGTCAAAGACAACTTGGAAGTACAGCAGAAGGGGGAGCCAGGCTGGGGGTGGAGTCCAGCCCCACAATCACACCAACACAGAACAAGCCCCAGGTAGGCTGAACCAGAGAAACTTACCCCTGAGCCTCTGAATAAGTTGTAGTGCCAGAGTCTTCTGGAACTAAGCTCACTGTCTGGTGAGAAGGCTCAACAGTTGGCCAGGGGGGAGTATACAGGGGTATATGCAGGAAGTAAGGGGGGATTTGGGTGTCCTACCCCAGCAGGGAACCAGAAAGAAACCTTTAGGGGTGACAGCCTAGGTGCGGGAGAGGTGCAGGCTCATTGGAGCTAACAACTAACAGCACATAAAGTTTTGCTGCCTGGTTAATTAGCAAGTTGTCTTGGAGTTATATACGGACCAGAGAAAAGGCCAGGCAAGTGATCAAACTGCCACTCATTAAATCATAACACTTAGGACCCATTGAAGCTTGGGACAGTATAACTTGGAAGCAGGATCCCACACTAAGAAGGATTTAAAAGTCAAGAAAAAGATGGGCAAGATGAGCAGGCAGAGAAAGTTGTGAACCACAGAAAGCTTCTTTAGTGACGAGAAAGATTGAGGTGTACCCTCAGAAGAGGATAGCAGTATCAGGACTCCTACATCTAAAGCTTCCAAGAAAAATATGAATCAGTCTCAAGCCATAGAGGTGCTCAAAAAGGACTTTGAAGATAAAGTTAGAGAGGTAGAAGAAAAATGGAGAAAGAAGTGAGGGTGAGGCAGGAAAGTCATGAAAAAAAAGTCAACAGCTTAAAAAGCCAAATAGAAAAGGACATAAAGAAGCTCTCTGAAGAAAATAATTACCTAAGAATTAGGACTGAATAAATGGAAGCTAGTGACTTTATGAGAAACCAAGACACAATAAAGCAAATCCAATTGAATGAAAAAATAGAGGGCAATGTGAAATATCTTCTTGGAAAAACTTCTGACCTGGAAAATAGATCCAGGAGAGATCATTTGAAAATTATTGGTCTGCCTGAAAACCATGATAATAATAAGAGATTAGGCATCATCTTCCAAGAGATTGTCAGGGAAAATTGCCCTGATATTCTAGAAACAGAAGGTAAAATAGAAATTGAAAGAATCCACTGATCACCTCCTGAAAGGGGTCCCAAAAGGAAAATTTCCAGGAATATTATAGCCAAATTCCAGAGCTCCCAGGTGAAGGAGAAAATATTGCAAGCAGCCAGAAAGAAGCAATTCAAATACTGTGGAGCCATTGTAAGGATAACACAGGATCTAGCAGCTTTTACATTAAAGGACCGGAGGGTATGGAATATGATATTCCAGAGGGCAAAGGAATTGGGCTTACAACCAAAAGTCACCTACCCAGCAAAACTGAGTATAATCTTTCAGGGGGGAAATGGGACTTCAAGGTAAAATAGGATTTTCAGGTATTTGTGGTAAAAAAAACATGAACTGAATAGAAAAATTTGACTTTCAAATGCAAGACCCTAGAGAAGCATAAAAAGATAAACAGGAAAAAGAAATCATGAGAGATGTCAAAAGGTTAAACTGTTTACATTCCTACATGGAAAGATGATATGTCTAAATCATAAGAGCCTTCTGAGTATTAGGGCAGATGATAGGAAGAAATTTAGACAGAGGGCACAGATGTGAATTTATTATGAAAAGATGATACCTGTAAAGAATTTATTTTTTGTTTCTCTTTTTTGGGGGGATGGGAGGGCAGTTGGGGTTGATAGGATGGAGGGAAACAGTTATGATGATTGATCAATGATTGATTTGATGATAAAGGCAAAATGTATGGGTACTTACTTTGCTGGGCTATTTTGAAGAAAATTCTTTGTCAAGTTTAAGGTATTATATAAAAGTCTTCTATTACTGTTGTTGCAATAATCAACCTCATGGGTTTATTGTAAAGAAATCTCTCTTTAAAGTACTATATAATTGTAGCTTACTATAAAACAAATTATAAGCAGGACACTATCAGAAAGACCTGGAGGGACATGCATGAGCTGATGCAAAGTAAAATCTACTGTATACAAAAGAACAGTATTATTGTGAGATGATCTGCTGTGAATGACATGGTTATTTTCAGCAATGCAATGATCCAAGACAACTCTGAAGGTCTTATGAAAAAATTCAATCCATCTACAGAGAGAGAACTGATGGTATTTGAATACAGATTGAAACATAATTCTTTTTTGTTAGTTACTTTATAGGAAACAACAAAAAATATGATGATCAAGATGCTATCAGAAAAACATGAAAAGACCTACATCAACTGAAGCAGAATGAAATGTACTATATACAAAATAACAGCAATAGTGTAAGATGATCTGCTGTGAAGGACTTGGTTATTTTCAGCAATGCAATGATTCAACATAACTCTGAAGGACTTATAAAAATTGCAATGCATCTACAGAGAAAGAACTGATGGTATCTGAAAATGGATTGAAGCATATTTTTGATAGTTCCTTAATCTTTTTTCTGTTTGCTCATTTTCCCAGCTTACTTCTAGACTTTTAACTGTTAATGTGGGGCACTGCTTCCTGGGTGGAGAGTGCACTGTTCCAAGCTTCAGGGGATCTGTGCAGCTGTTTTCAGAGATACTTCTAGGGATTTGTAAGTATTCAGTTCTTCCAAAGTGGTATGATTCAAGGAGAGGTATGTTTACTATTCTCCTAGCCTGTGCTCTGGTCTGCAAGCAACCACAAGCTTGCTTTTCTGTCCTGGAACTATGAAGAGTGTCCAGTTCCACTATGGCTGCAAGCTCCTCCCTAGCTTGGGACCACTGCCCCAGGCAGCAACCTGGATTTGAGTATGGGCAAAACAACAGAATCCTGCCTCAGTGTCAGCAAAAAGACCCCTATAATCTCCTTCTGGACAACTATTTGACCCCTTTACCCTCTGAGGGCTGAATTCCAGAAGCAGTTGCTGCTGCTGCTGATTCAGTGGCTCCTGGTTTGCTGGGGCTGGGTTTGTGCTGACATGGCCTGTGTAGAACTGTGCTCCACCCTCACCCAGGTATGACAGACCTTTCCTGCCAACCTTCTAAGTTGTCTTTTGCTGGAAAATTATTTCACCCTGTCCTTTTGTGGGTTCTGCTACTGCAGGAATTATCTTATGGCATTATTTGGAAGAATCTTTGGGAGAGCTCAGGCAAGTCACTGCCTTTTTTCCACCATCTTGGCTCCGCCTCCCCCATGGACATTTTTTTTTTACAAACTTAGGAAAAGGTCCTAACAAATGTTGAAACTGAGTTGCAGGTAAAAGGACAAAGGCCCAAAAATCTCCACTGGCCCTCTCTTAGCCATGGAAGGAAGGAGAAAAGAAAGGAAATAAGCATTTATTAAGCAACTGTTATATGCCAGGCATTATACTGAATGCTCTACAAATATTATCTCATTTGATCCTCACAACAACTCTGGGTGATATTCACCTATTTTATAGCTGAAGAAACTGAGGAAGACAGACTTGCCTAGGGTCATACTAGTAGTGATTGTTCAAGACTAAATTTGACTTCAGTCAGGCCTTCCTGACACCAGGATCAGCACTCTATCCACTGTACCACATAGCTGCCAGGCAGCTAGGCCCCAGTCACCATGGGGCCAGTAGCAGAGTGGGAGAATGGAAAGATCACTAGATTTGGACTCTGGAGTCCTGGGTTTGAATCCTGACTCTGACTCACTGCCTGGGTGACCTTGGGCAAAATAACTGATCTGAAACTCAGTCTACTTAATATGAAAGTAGGGAAATCACTATTAGCATTACTACTATCTCATGGGGTAGTAGTGAGGTAAATGATTTTTAAAAGCTTAAAACATGATTGGAATGTGAGTTAGTGTTATTAGGTGGGAATGGCAAATGAATGAATATTTGCCTTGAGCATTCATTCTGATGCTCAGCAAGCCCTGGTGCCTTTGAATAAGCCCAGCTCCCAGGATTTTAAGTAGGAGAACATTGGTTGACTCCTCAGGGCAGTGAACCATGATCATAAATAATCCTGGACAACCTCACTGGGGTGTTGTCGACATTAATTATTCGTAAAGAACATTAAAGGACCCTGGCCTGAAAGGCACTAAAAACAGAGTACATTAAGTATATAATTTATGATCTCCCCAGGGCCCTTTCCCCCCACACTCCTTGCCTAGCCTGCCAATTGAAGTTTAGGGGTTCAAATCAGGGGCAGAAAATATGACTTTGTGCCCTCTACACTCATTGACCCTCAATGGTTTTTTTGGGGACTACCAGCCCATAGATCTCAGACCACTTTTTGCCTATAGAACTACTATACATTGAGAGGAGTTGGTGCAGGGGAATAGAAAGGACTCACTCAATTAGCTAAATGCTGGGCCTCATCAGAACAGCATGGAGCAAGTTGGAGAGCCCACTTGAATGGCTCTGGCCCAGAATCTGCTTCATGTATTATCTAACTTCCTTTGCTTCCATCGCTCCCTCCCTAACCCTGGATCCACTGTTCTATGATTTGTCACTCTTTGGAAGAAATGCTGCCAAGATACTCTGAAACCCACCATAAAAAAACATCAGTGGAGCAGGGGATCATTGGCAGACAGGTCAGACTGAAAGGAAAAATTCAGGAGAGAAGGGCTCTGATCAGTGCTGGGGCAGGGAGAGGAGAGGCAAGAACAAGTGGCAGGATACACAGCAGTGGTTCTGGCAGCAAAGCTACATACGTTCTTCACACTCACTATATGATGTGCTACATGGTATGGGAGGGGGTCATGGAACAGCCAGGGGGATCCTTCTGGTTTCATCTGGGTCCTTTCCGAAAAACCTTGTCACCCACAAAACAGTCAATAGCATTGTAGGATATGAAAGACAGTGAGATAAAAGGATACATATATCTAGAGATGGAAGGGATGTCACAGGCCCCTGAGTCTGACACCATCACAACTCATTAGTATATCAGCAGGCTTGCTAATGGTTTTGGTGGTGGCGACTGAAGCCATAGATCTAAGATGAAGACTGGGGTTGACCCATGGAGTTCATAGAATCAGAGATATATAGTTAGAATTCATCTAGCCCAACCCCTTCATTTTTACAGATGGGTAAATTGAGACCCAAAGGATGAATGAATGAATGAAAAAGAGTTTATTGAGTATATTTATTAAGTATTTAGTACCTAAGTACTAGTCATTTATTAAGTTCCAGGCACTTCTATAACAATGAGGGTACACATATAAGCAAGCAAGATAGCCCCTGCTTTCAAGTAGCTTATATTTTAATAGGGAAAGACAACAAACATAGGGAAGTAGTGGCTAGGGAGGGGTGTTTTGGACTTTAAAGTCAGGGGAAAATTTGAGTAGTTAAAAGATTTGCTCAAGATCACCTCAGGTAGTAGGTGGCAGAAATAAAATTTGAACTCATATTTTCTGACTTTGAAATCTAGTTTTCTTCCCACTATACCATGAAGTCTCTCAGTTAACTAGTAATATCTTACATTATTATGACTCAGATACATTATCTCAATCAATGCTCACATAAACCCTGGCCTTTAAGTGGTGCTATCTTCATTTATAAGAATCAGCATGGCTTAGTGAAGAGAGATGATCTCAAAGCCAAGAAGACATAAGTTCAAGTCCCACTTTGTGACACAGTACTGGCTCTGTGATGTTGGACAGTCACTTAACTTCTCAGTATGTATAGGCAAGTGTCTAAGATGTAGAGAAGGTGCTGACCTGCTTTGATAAATGGAATTTACTTATCTGGGAGCTCCCTGTACCAATGAATTTAATAACCTTCTCTTCACCTTTTAGGTGAATAACATGCTTCTCAGAAAGGTAGACTTTATTTTTCTCCAGGATCACAGAGACAGCAAATGGTAGAGCTGATACTAAAAGCCAGGTCTTCAGGCCCTAATTACAATGCTCTTCCCAGTTTCCCACTTTGGTCTTGCACTATCCTCTGTCTGGATATCACCTGTGAATTTCAATGGTGCACTCTCCCTGATGCCCATGACTGTGGGTAAGAGGTAGCCAGAGGACAAGTCAACATGTACAGAATTGAAAATGCCTATGTTCAGATTTCAACCAGAAAGAAATGCCAGGGTGAGATTAGGAAGTATTTAAACACAAAGCCCATAATGAAAACACTGGCAAATCCCAAGAGACCCTAAAATATAGCCTGAAAACTTCACAAAGCTACTTTGTAGGGGAATTCTCTTGGCTTTAAACAGGATGGACTAGAAAGAGTTGATTGGCCAAAACAATTCCAAAAGAGTCATGATAGAAAATGCTCCCTACATACAGAGAAAGAACTGATAAAATCTGGATGCATATTGAAGCATACTATTTTCACTTTTTATTGCTTGTTTCCCTTTTGTTCTGTTTCTTCTTTCACAATATGACTAATGTAGAAATGTTTTACATGATTGCACATGTTATAGCCTATATGAGATTGCTTGCCATCTTAGGGAGGGAGAAAAATTTGGAACTCAAAATCTTTCAAAAAATTAATGTTGAAAATTGTTTTTACATGTAATTGGAAAAACAAAAATAAACCTATTAAATGTTTTAAAATAAAGAAAGAGTTGATCAGGTGTGCTAGTCCTCTACTCCTCAGTCTTTTCTCTTCTAGACAATGGATTTAGGAGGTAAAAGAGCAAATCACCAAAAAAAAAAAAACCCACAAAAAAACCAGAGAGAGAAAAAAATCTACTTTTACTTTTAAATAGTTAAAGTGGTACTGATGAGTCAGGGGCTCCTCTTTTCTAATAGTCTTCCCTTCAGTATCTCCTTCCAGTGCCCCTACTAGCTTTAACATTGATTTATGTTTATATAACACTTCATAATAATAGCTGGTATTTATACGGTGCTTTGAAGTTTGTAAAGTGCTTTATATGTGTTAGCTCATTTGATCCTCACAACATCTCTGTAAGGTAGGTGCTCCTATTATCCCCATTTTACAAATGAAGAAACTGAGGCTAAAGTTTAAGTAACTAGCTCAAAGTCATATAGCTAGTAATCATTCAAAGCTAGATTTGAACTCGGGTTTTTCTAGACTCCAGTACAGCACTCTATCCACTGTGCTATGTGAGTTTCATAGTGTTTTCCTCCCATTATACATTTGATCTGGACCATATCAGTGTGAGGTAAGTAGAACTAGTGCTATTATGCCCATTTTACAAATGGAAAAACTGAGGATCAGAAAAGTTATGAGACTCTTCTAATGTCATCTAGCTGGTGTGTATCAGAGCCAGAATTGAAACCTAGAGCTTGGCCCCAAATCCAGGGTGCTCTTCATTTTAACATATTGCCTTTCTTTCCCAAAATCACCCCCAAATCCTTCCTCTTTTTCTATCTTATCAGGTCAAGGTGTATATATTCTGACTATAGCAAATACTCTTTAATTTCCTCTGAAAATACATAGACAGAGACACAGACAACCCCTTCCAAAGTAATGAGAAGAGATGGAATGTGTGTGTGTGTATTTACAAACATATATATATATATATATAAACACATATATATTTAAACACACACACACACACATATATATATATATATATATATATATATAGAGAGAGAGAGAGAGAGAGAGATCACATTCTGTCATTTACATAGTATATGTAGATGTTCTAGGAAAGATCAAATCACTACTATGAAATCACAGATTTTTTTTCCACACTAAAAGTCCCCCATGATGATGAGGAAGGGAAAATCAATTCAGGAAATTGCTGCAGAGTACAGGAAGCACTGAGAAGGGAAAGTAACCTATCACATCTAGTAAACATAGTTTCATTTCAGTTCAAAGGCTTAATTTTACACCCAGGCATAGAAGGCACTGATTTGCATTGATAGAAGTAATTTCCCTTTTTTCCACTGGGGGTTCCTTATGCAGATGAAGTTACATGCCACTGGGACTATTATAAAAATCTTCTAATTTGTTTCCTTGTTTCCAGGCTGTCTCCCCTCAAATGCAAGTTCTATACAACTTCCCCCAAAACTTCCTAAAACCCAGTTCTAGGGGGCAGCTAGGTGGCGCAGTGTATAAAACACCAGCCCTGAATTCAGGAATACCTGAGTTCAAATCTGGCCTCAGACACTTGACATTTACTAGCTGTGTGACCCTGGGCAAGTCACTTAACCCCCACTGTTCTGCAAAAAAAAAAAAAAAAAAAAAAAAGAAAAGAAAAGAAAACCCAGCTCTAATCTTATTTAGGCACATAGGGATAGGGACTGAACATGTAACTTCATCATATCACACTTCTTGACTCCCACCACTATAAGAATTTGTTACATTACTTGAACTTTTCTGTCTTAATATTGACTTCTTTCTTTTTGCACCCAGATAAAGACACTGCTAATACAGTTGGGGTGCAATATTATCACTCACCAGAAGGTGTTACTCTTTAACATGTTGGTCAAGTCTCATTTCTGCAGAATGGCCCTATGTCCTACTTCATCAGTTTTGGTCATTCAAAGTTCCACATATTAATTTGGGCCAAAGGATACCTGCATAAGTAACTTCCAAGGTTTCTCAGTCCTATACCAGACTTATTTTCAAGTTCAATTTAAAGGTTTTGCAAAAAGTAAATTAGGGAAGCTACCAGATAGAAGCTGTCTTCAGAAAGGTCCCCAAAGACATATATATATAATCATCTACATGCTGCCTGTAGTGAGGGACACTTTAAAAATTAAACCTGTCACTGGAAATAAGCTGAAGCCCGTTCCTGAAGGCTGCTAACTATAATACAGATGCCTGAGGGGCAGCCAGGCAGCTGGCTTTGAAAGGATTGAGAAGTGGCAGGTCTGAGGAGGTCCTAGGCTCCTACAGGAGAGTGGAGAAGCAAGCCCTCAGTCTGGCCCCAGGGGAACCTCCCAGCCCCAGCCTCTCACTTCTTTTCCCTGAGGCCTTCTGTTTCTTCCAGAAAGAGCAAACTGCTGAAGGCTGCAGTGTATGGAGAAGCTGGGGCAGCTTCTACCCTGGAGCCTTCATAGTTGTTATCTGAAAACAAAACCCACACAGAGAATAAACCAGGCAAATGCCCAAGGAATGGGGAATTAATCTGTGTTTTCCCAGCAGCACCCCTGTTTTCAGTTTTCTGTTGGTCAGAAATCCAATTCGCTGTCAAGATCTTCAGCCATATATAGCTCAATGGCTTCCTCACTGATTAATAAGACCAACTCCACAGACTATTGTGAAGGTAGCGAGTACTTAATATACATTGAAGTGACTGGATATTAAGAATTCTTGTTCTCCATTGAGGCTTCATTTCTTCTGGGAAGCCTTTCCTCATCCCTTCTGATGTCAGGGCTATTTCATGGCAATTTTCTTTGTACTATACTTAATTGTGTCCACATTCATGTTCCTCCAATAGAATGTAAACTCTTTGAGGTCATACATCATTTTGTTTTTGTCTCTATATCTATAGTGCCAGTACCTTGGACAGAGAAGACATTACTAGAGCGATTGAATTGTTCTGGAAGGGGGAGAGGGATGTAAACTATCACATTAACCCTAACCTTTGTACTCCTATAGTTCTCTTCTGCCAACACAAAAATGGTGAATGAGAAAGATCCCTGACCTTCCCAGAATCACATTGTGCAGGAAGGCTCCTTATCAACCTCACCTAACTCTGCTCTTAAATTCTGATCCTGGTCATGCAGTGAAGAAAGTGCTAGATCTGGAATTTAAGTAGTCCTGAGGACAAATCCAACCTCATTAACTATGTGACTTTGGGCAACTCATTTAACATCTGTTTGCTTCAGTTTGCTCAAATATAAAATGGGGATCATGAGATCATGTATCTCCCAGGATTGTTGTGAAAATCAAGTAAGATAATATTTTAATAGTGCCTGGCACATAGTAGGTGCTTAATTAATGCTTAGTCCCTTCCCCTTCCATTTACACATTCAACTTGTACAATATTTTTTCATACATTTCTTTGTAAACATTATCATTTAGTGTGATAGAAATACTACCCATGACTCAGATACCATTTTATTCCATGCTTATATATTGATTATCTCATATAAGGAAGTAAAGAAGCATTTATTAAGTACTTACTGTATGTCAGGTACTGTGATAAATGCTTAACAAATATCTCTTTTGATGTCTCCTCATAGCAACCATTTGAGTTAAGTCCTATCATTTTCCCCATTTTACAGTTGAGGAACCTGAGGCAGATATGTTAAGTAACTTGTTTAGAGTCACAAAGCTAGTAAGTTCTGAGACCAGATTTGAACTCAGTCTTCATGACTCTAGGCTCAGTGCTCTATCCATTAGGTCACTGAGGCTACCCCCTTTTCATTCATGACTGAGTTTCACACTGTTTAAATGACATGCCCAGGATCACATAGCCAAAGAGGCAGAGTCAAAACTAAATGCTGTGTCTACTGACTCTTAGAGATCCTTTTGTGCAGCGTCCAGATAGACTAAAAGCTGCTAAGGGCAAGCATCGTGATGTTCATTTCCTTGAACCAATGGGTATTCAATAAGTGTTACTGATCGACTAAGGCACCTCAACACACAAATATCCAAAAGCCTGAAAAGTCCCTTTCTGGGTGTTAGTTTAAGGCACTTTACATATGCCCAGACAAAGTGGTCCCTCCCCACAAAGGACTTAACATTTGTGGCAGATGCACCGAAACAGAAAGACACAGAGACAAAAACCACAGTCGAGAAGTCCTCAGCAAAGACACAAATAGAAAAGAGGAAGAATTTATAGGACAAGTGACAAAAAACCAAGAACAATGAAGGACTGACATGAATATGTTTTAAAAATTGCCTGGGTCTTTAAAATTCCTTTGCTAACCAAGGCCCAAGGGAGGTCACTGAGATTCAGCAAAGAGGCAATTCAGCATTCCTCTCACACTCAGGGACCCAAAATAGAATGATGGAAGGTGATGGGAGGCAGTAGTGTCCCCTGGCTATGACAAGGAGAGCCAGGAGACTGAAATCAGTCACTGACTGTGTAAGCTGGGCTGTTACTTATCTCAAAGTCTCAGTTTCCCCAGCTGCAAGTGAAGATGATAGTTAATTGTGTGCCATCGGCCTTATTAAAAAGTGGGGAAGGGCTGGGGAAGGAGACTCCATCCTTCTCATTCAGGATCTGGGGCTCTTTATATGGTATTGCCTCCAAGGAGACAAAGTATCCTTAGGAGAACAGGTTTTAGAGCTAGAAGATACTTCAAGGACCACCACTAGTCCAACCTAGACAAAGAAACTTAGGTGGAGTCACTGGTCCAGAATTTGTGTTTTTCCCACTGGACTGCATTGCTTTGGCTTTTCAATTTAACTAAAAGGCCTCCACTATGCTCTGACCATGACTGTGTATGTGGCCATTTACTAACTGCCTTCCTGGCCCCCTCTTGCTACAAATCAACAGTCCATCCAGGCCTCCTGATGAAAAACTGAAGGTCATACTTCTTTCTCACTGTGATAGACAGAAAGAAATTGCAGTTCTGAATATTCCCGACAAAGGCCATTACAAAGCTTGTATACTAATGCCACAATTCTGGATCTGAGTGACAGGCCAAATAAAGGCCTCCCATGAGGCTCAATTCTCCTTATGCTGACCTATCATTGGACCATTATGCCTCATTCCTCTCCCTCACCTGAGAATTCATAGAAAATCACAATAGCTGACATATGCAATACTTCTCGGTTTATAAGATCAAATGAGGATCAAATGTAAAGTGCTTTGTAAAACAAAGTGCTACATAAATGCACTATTTGTTGTTCAATTGTGTCCAACTCTTCATGACCCCATTTGGGGTTTTCTTGGCAAAAATACTGGAGAGGTTTGCTATTTTCTTCTCCAGCTCATTTGACATATGAGGAAACTGAGGCAAACAGAGTTGTGACTTGCCCAGAATCACACAGCTGGTAAACATCTGAGGCCAAATTTCAACTCAGGTTTTCCTGACTCCAAATTGGGTGCTCTACTTACTGTGCCAACCAGCTGCCCTATAAATGTACAATATGAGATGCATTATTTTTTATGTCCATAACTAAACCCTGAAGTAAATAATGCAAGTAGTTATTCCCCCTTTACATGTGAGAAAACTGAGGTCTAAGGTCACACCAAACTAGATGGGGCACAGTTCACATTTGAAACCAGGCTTATGACTCCATTTTCAGTGCTTTCTCACTGCATATATGTTCCTCCTTATCACAGGACCTTGTACACAGTAGATGCTTAATAAATGTCTGTTGAACTGAGTTGAATTGAATTTCTACTATACCATTGAAACTCTTTCAGGACATTGACTGGAAGATCATAAGCTGTGTAGATAACAACTTCCTTTCTGAGAAGCTGACATTTTTTGATGGTTGTCATGTATTTACTGCTTAATGGAATTTAAGGGAATGGAGCATAACCATCTCTGAGAAAATGTATGCAGGACACACTTTCAGGTTTAATCTACATTATTAACACTTTCTAGACTATCAATAAAGTAATAAATCATGCTCTGATTTATAGCATTTTCTGATTTCTGGGGTGTAAAGGCTTGCACTGAAAATTTAACAATAAACTCTCTCTCAAGCTCAGGCTGATTCTAACACACCTCTGGGATGATGGTACTATAGCCCCAAAGCCTCCTGAGCCATTCTCTGGTTATTAACACTTGACCAAAGAATCACAGAGGATATCAAAGTCCATCCAGATTAGAGACCTTTAACCTAGTTTCTGTAATTTTTTTTTAAAAAATGATAACTGTATTTCAAAATGATTGGCTTCCTTTGGAATTCTATGTAGATTGTTTTATTCATTTAAAAACATCATTCTGAGGAGAGGTTCAAAGGCTTCACCAGACTACCAAAGGAGTCCCTGCCACAGAGAAAAGGTTAAGAACTCCTGTCCTAGACCAACCTGAGCCTAACCAAGAATCCCTTCCACAAAATCCTTAAACAAATGATGATCTAACCTTTCCTAAAAGATTTCTAGTGAGGGTGGAGCATTATTTCTCAATGCAACCTATCCCACTCTACTTAATAGGAAAGTATTTTCTTACATTAAGTCAAAATCTACAAACTATCATGTTCCTATGCCTCTCTCCCACACCCCCAACTTCTCTTCTCTAGGATCAGTGATTCTCAAGAAGGTTAGTTTCAGACCCATTAGCACACTTTTCCCCCCTTTTTTCCAGGGCAATGAGGGTTAAGTGACTTGCCCAAGGTCACATAGCTAGTAAGTGTCAAGTGTCTGAGGTGAATTTGAACTCAGGTCTTCCTGAATCCAGGACTGGTGCTTTATCCACTGTGCCACTTAGCTGCCCCCTAGAACTCTTATTGAGGACCAGCCAAGAGCTTTTTCAAAAGAAGCTTTTTTTTTTCTTTAAAGTAGGTTACTTTTTTTTTTTTGTGGGGCAATGAGGGTTAAGTGACTTGCCCAGAGTCACACAGCTAGTTAGTGTCAAGTATCTGAGTTCAGATCTGAACTCAGATACTCCTGAATTTAGGACCAGTGCTTTATCCACTGCGCCATCTAGCTGCCCTGTAAAACTAGGCTACTTTTTTAAAAGTAAAGATAACTATAGATAGTTATCTTATTCATAATTAAAATTCTCAGTATTATTATTGAAATGAGCTTTGACCTCATGATCTCAAAGAGTCTTAGGCTACACAAATCATACTTAGAAAACCATTATAAAAGACAAATAATCCGATGTCCTTTAGCTGATCCTCATAGAGCACCATTGCAAGGCCTAATTTGCTTCCTCTAAATGCTCTCCAACTTACCAATATTTTACCTAAAACATGATGCCCAGAATTGAATACAATACTCCAGTTGTCATCTGACCATGGCAAAGTAGAGTAGAACTATCACCTCCCCTATTATAAGCACCATGCCTTTTTTTTTTTGGTGAGGCAATGGGGGGTAAATGACTTGTCCAGGGTCACACAGCTAGTAAGTGTGTAAAGTGTCTGAGGCCAGATTTGAACTCAGGTCCCCTGGAATCCAGGGCCGCTGCTCTATCCACTGCGCCACCTAGCTGCCCCACCATGCCTTTTTTAATAAAGGCTAGAAGTCACTAGCTCTTTTGGTTTCCATATTTCACACTGTTCATTTTCATGGAGCTTAAGATCCACAACTGCCAGCATTTTTCTTTAGATAAATTGATGTTAAGCAGTATCTTTCTCATTTTGTATTTGTATAGTTTGGTTTTTGAACCTTACTGAAAGACTTTACATTTGTCCCTTAAAATTTTAATTTTTTTTGATTGGCCTGTGGTGACAGATGAGAAATGTCTTTCCTAAATCCTGTCATCTAATTAAAAATTTAGCTATTTCCAATGCCCCAAGGTTAGTTGATTCACAGTCTGAATAACTGAAAAGGGCAGAAAAAGAATTTTTGTATAAATAGAAAATATGACATCAATTTATAAAGTCTATAAAGTACTGCTTCTTTTGGTTTTCCATGCCACTAGAAAAAATTTGAGAAGAGGCCCATAATTTTAGGAGGACCTGATGGAGAAGTGCTTCTTTAATGAATATAGTAAGAGGACCTGTTTGAAAGCAGAGAAATGGCTGAGCGTTTAGGGCATTAGGGTCCCTCAGCTCATTTGTTTGTAAGTTTTTAAAGTTTGAGAAATTAAAACTAACAAAGTGGTCAATCAAATAAGTGTTTGGTGGCTATGGGAAGATTTAAATAAAGTCTGTTGGTTTTATAATTAAGAGAAGAGTAGATTTTATGAGTTTTACTTCATAAGGGAAAAAAAATTAGTCCCTGACCACCAGCAGATTTGAAACATCAAAAGTAGTGGGAGGGGCAGCTAGGTGGCGCAGTGGATAGAGCACCGGCCCTGGAGTCAGGAGTACCTGGGTTCAAATCCGGCCTCAGACACTTAACACTTACTAGCTGTGTGATCCTGGGCAAGTCACTTAACCCCAATTGCCTCACTAAAAAAAAACAAAAACAAAAACAAAAAAAGTAGTGGGAAAGCTGGAGAAGTTCTGGAGAAGTAGAGTTAAGAAGCCAGCAGGGGAGTCAGCTGATGGGAAGGCTTCAGTTGTGCTAAGAGCCTGCTTAATGGATGGAGAAAGGCTGAAAGCTCATTGGAAGATGACAGAGAGCTATTGCCCTTCACTACCATCTATCATTTGAAACTTCTCAGAGGTGATTGGTTGCTTTCTATTGCCTTCTTTTGTTTGAGAGTCAGAAAAAAGGGGAAAAGATAACTGCTTTTCTGTAAGAGACTTAGATCTGACTGGATGATGCAGAATACTATTGAGTAAAGAACTGCAAGACTAGTTTGTATTTCCTAGAGAGCCATGCTGAGGAGTTTTGCAGTTCTCTCTGACTTAAGGGAACTGTTTGTCACTATACAAGCATACCACTTTTTTAGCACCCTGTAAAGAATAATTATGAGCCAACTGTGATGACTCATTCTGTAAACTCTGCTACTGAAGAGTCCAGCTACTAAGGCTAAGACTGTCCCACTTAATTATCCTCTATTTGCTAATATGAAAACACTGCCTTAATAAAGGGTTTCTTCCCTAATACCTTCAAACATGTCATAGTTTCCCTGATCCTTAAAAACTTCACTGATACTACCATCACCTCAAATTATCACCCTGTATTTCTCTTCCCTTTCTTAATGAAACTTATAGAAAAATAATTTTATTCTTGGTACTTTAACTTCCTCTCTTTTCATTCTGATTGCTAAGTCTTTCTCTTATCTTACCTAGTTCTGGGCACACTACTTCCTGGCCATCTCTAAGTCATGCCACCTGCACAATGGCCTCCTCCTCATTCTCCTCCAAGCAGAATTTGATCTCCTGCCCCTGAGAAACTGGGCTCTGATTGATGAGCCTGATAAATGCTTGCTGATTGATTAATTGAAGGAGAAAAAAGATTTGGATTTGATTGAGCGATCAAAAGGAAATTGATTGTGCTTTCACACACACACACACCCCCAGGAAATTGGGGCTAATATAAGAACTAATGCACCTTATTTGGCTAATGATAAGTAGCAGAAAAGTCAAGTCAAAATTTATAAAAAGAGAAATCTAAAAAACAAATTGGTTTAATTAGAAAGCCTGGAAGCAAGAAAAGAGCTTTACAGGACAGGCACCTCAGAGACTGATTGAAAAAAAGTATAATCCATGGGCTTTGATGCTACCAGACAACCAACTGTAGAGGAAAGAAGGTAATGGAAAGATAAAGAAGGGAGTAAAGAGAGGACAGCTTTTGTACGTGGTGGGAAATACATCTAATGATGGTACAAAAACCTTGCTGGATAAGCAAATCTTTGAAGGTAGAAATTTCATACTAAGGAAACTTCTGTAAAAGGTAGTCCCTGTGTCATAGCTAATAGAATGCTAGTCTCAAAGTCAGAAAGACTTTGGTTCAAATCCTGCTGCTCACACATACTGGCTGTGACACAGCTCCAGGTCCTGCCTTTGACACATAACATGGCCAACTGACTTAACTCCATGCCTCAGGCTCCTTTCTAAATATCTATAAACAGATCATCTATCATTAATGATAGTCAGAATTTCAACCACTGAAGTTCCAAACTAAAATTTCTCCACTGTAGCTAAGATGCATGTTGAGACCAAACATGCATGTGAAAAGAGAGAGAGAGAGAGATGAGAGAGAAGAGAGACAGAAGAGAGATGGAGGTATATGACTATACTATAATACTATTGGATAACTGAATAATATTCAAAGAGAGGCTATATGACAGCCTGTCAGGGATGTTATTAAGGAATTCCTGCCCTGAGTAAGAGATGGAACTGAATGAACTCCAAGATCCCTACCATTCTACCTCTCAGAGTCAATAGTTATAAGATCATGAGATGGAGATCATGAGACCAAACTGGAAATAATGAACAAATTGAGCTAGATAACACTAATGGGATTTCCGTATGCTTCCAGAAACCTTCAAAAGATAAGAATTGGGGGTGAGATATATGATCTTTTCCTAGAAATGTCATTTTAAGCCCATAAGGAATAGAAATAGATTTACTTGATTCTCTGTAACAGACATAAACTGGAACAGGGAAACCATATGTGAAAATGATGTCTCCTATATTAATTTTTATTTTTTAGTGGACTACATAAGTAAAAACAGAATTATCTCAGGGTTGCCCATGTTTAGAGGAAGAAACTATTATAATATATATATACATTAATTAAAAAAGATGAAATCAGTAATGCATAAAGTAAATATCCTACAGGAAGTCTAGAAACTATTTATATGCACCTTCTTGAAGGCCCTGGGAAAATGTCTCCTCCAGATAAAATAAAGTAGGTGTTTGATCAAAACTTGGATATCTGACAAAATAATATTAAACAAAAAATGCAGTATGAAAGAATGGGGCATATTTGGAAAAAATAAAAGAATGCTCAAGTGGGAACAGGATTGCCTATACTATATGGCAATCAAGGTAGAAAGGTGAGATGACAGGACATAAAATGACTTTAGGAGTACATGTAATGGAAATAGAAGCCAAAGATTAAAGGTTCTTTAAATAAATCAAAGGCAGAAAGGGAGCTAACCAATCAGTGGGGACACTGGGTGATTATGGTGTAAAAGGTGCTTTCTAGGATGACAGAAAGATTGCAAAAAAGACTCAGGAATTATTTGCCTTGTCCTTTCTTAGAAACATTATCTTCCCTTCTAGTTTGTAGTTTCTGTGAGGGTAAAGACTATGATTTTATTTACCTTTGTATGTATAGCAAATCTAACACAATGCCCAGTGTTTGTTTGACAAGCTTTACTCAGTATCAAGCCCAGATGATAAATGCGTTTTTCCCAGTACACTATAATCCTGGGGATCTCCATGACTACCTGTCATTCCCTTTTCACCCAGTTGTGCATGGGGAATCATATGAGCTGAGAAATAGCAAAGGAGAGAATGGGTTAATCAACCTAAACCTACAGACCTATGGGCAAGTTTTCAAATAGGCAAAAGGAACATCTCCCAAGGGGAAGAAAAAACCAGGTTCACCCCATACCAAATCCAGACTCATGTCAGTATTGTAAATGATTCAGTCTATCTAAGATTTGGGGTAGATAGGTGCCACAGTGTATAGAGCACCAGACCTGAAGTCAGACTCATCTTCCTGAGTTCAAATCTGGCCCCAGCACCTGGGCAATTCACTTAACCCTGTTTGCCTCAGTTTCCTCATTTGTAAAATGAACTGGAGAAGAAAATGGCAAAGTAGTCCAGTTCCTTTGCCAAGAAAACCCCAACTGGGGTCATGAAGGGTCAAACACAACTGAAAATGACTGAAAAACAATAAATATTCATGGGAGAAGGTTAGTGACTGGTGGCATTTCAATTTCCTCTGATTGCTGATGAAGCCTACAAGTTACCCTTCGTATTTTAGCCTTATGTATATCTGTATACTATGTATATCTGTAAATCTGTAATTCAGCTGTATAAGCATCTATATTGCTTATCAGATATCCTTTCTAGATAAAGATAAAAATAAAACAGGAACTATCCTCAAAGAACTTTGATTCTACAGTAGTAGGGTGGGAACATGTACATAGACAAGTCAACAGAATATATATATATATATATATATATATATATATATATATATATATATATATATGAGTTAAATTACAAAGAAATTTCAAGAGGTGAAGAACATGAAAAGCTGTGGGCACAGGACCAGAAATAAGCTTTGAAGGAAGCTAAGGATGCAGAGATGAGGAAGGACAGCATTCTAGACACAGGAAATGTCCTACACAAAGGTATGGAAGTGGGAAACAAAATGTTTTCAAGGAACAGCAAGCCAGCTAGCTTGATTGTGTTTTGGATGAGGGGGAAGGAGGGGAAGGGAATAAGTATTTATATAGTACCTACCATGTTTCTGGCATAGTGCTAAATGCTTTACAAATATTATTTGTAAAAAATTGTATTATATAATACTATAAAAGATTAATATCAAATCAGTCTGCAAAGATAGTTTATAAGCAGACTGTAAAAGGGTGTAAATGGAAAATAGGAGTTGGTGACTTCACTCCAGAGGACGCCAGATCATCTGGGTAAGGACAACAAGCCAGAGTAGTGAGAAGTCCTTCAAAGTGGGTGTCAATAGGGCATCTCTGATGCGTGGGTTACAAAAACGTTGATGGAGAGAATCTCACTCCAGGACTGCCTACTAAAGTAGAAAGGTCAAAGGTTTCTGTTCTAAATATAGCCTGAGTCAATCATGCTCAGCATATTATAGTGAAAACCAACTCTATACTAACCTAACAAAGACCCAGACATTTCAGCTCCTCTCTCAGAAAGTCAAGTACAAATTAAATATCATTTGGGATATGATTCCACTGGATAATCACTTGACCCCTACTTACTTGGCAAGGACTCTGGCTTGAATGCTTTCTCTCCAACCCCATGGAGCAAAAGCTAAGTCAGCACCCATAATAAAATTGTCTGAAAGCTTATGCCCTGGTCTATAGCCCTGTGCTTCTCAATTACAGAGAAATGATGACCAAGGTTGAGATAAGCAAGATACTCAGGTCACAAAATGAAACCCAAGTTGACAAAATGCCATTGATAATGAGTAATAACAGGGACCTTGCTAAATGATAGGAATGTACCTGGCCCAACCTTGTTTGAATTGATTTTCCTCTAATGGGGATGAATATCCTAAGCCATGTATTTTCACTCATTCAGTTGCCCAAGAAAACAATGACCCAACATGGGCAAGCATTCATGGTGTGTAGGAGGAAGATTAGTCTAGATGCTAAGAGTCTTCGGGTTCTATTCAATCAACAAGCATTTTTAGAGAGCCTACTATGTTCCAGGCACTATGTTTAAGTGCTGGGGATACCAAGATAAAAGGAGAATGGTCTGTACTTTCAAGGGGCTTTTATTCTAATGGATTCTGCCACTTAGCAGCTGTGTGATATTGGGCAAATCCTTTCCCCTGTCTAGGACTTACCTGTAATATTACCACTTATAGTCCCTTCTAGATTTTACATTCTGATGTTCTATGAGAGCCTGTGTTGGTCAGGATTGGGAGATACAGTCTATGATTGAAGAAAAGGGCGAAGGCAACTAGTTCATAATGTGAATGAACTTTAAGCCTTTGGTTCATTACATCACAATGAAATCCAATGAATTAACTGCCAGGTCCAGACAACTACTCTAGGAGTACAACTTTCCCAGAAAGGATGTATTGGACTAACAGGATTTGGAGCTAATAATAGTTAGAATTTATTGAATGCTTTTAAGATTTATACAGAGCTTCAAAATATGGTCTCATTTGATCATCCCTGGGAGGTAGTGCTATTATGATTTCCATTCTACAGATGAGAAAGCTGAGGAAGGCAGAGGTTTGGTGATTTGCCCAGCTAGTTGTCAAACAACTAGCAACTAGAGTCTAGATCTGAACTCAGGACTTTCTAATTTCAGGTACAGGAGTCTATTACTGTGCCACCTAGTGGCCTAGCTAGGCCATATTGTCTGAGTTGTTATGGTGAGGTATATTAATAATCATTGAAATCTATATAGCACTTTCAAGTTCACAAAGAGCTTTATGCAGAAAGCTGGGAAACAATTTTTACAGTCTGTGCTTCTGATAAAGGCCTCATTTCTCAAATATATAGATAACTGAGTCAAATGTATAAGAATATAAGTCATTCCCCAATTGAGAAACGATCAAATGATATGAATAGGCAGTTTTCAGATAAAGAAATTAAAGCTATCCATAGACATATGAAAAAAATGCTCCAAATCACTACTGATTAGAGAAATGCAAATTAAAACTACTCTGAGATACCACATCACATGTATCAGATTGGCTAATATGACAAAAAAGGAAAGTGATAAATGTTGGAGAAGATGTAGGAATATTGGAACAGTAATGCATCATTGGTGGAGTTGTGAACTGATCCAACCATTCTGGAGAGCAATTTGGAACCATGCCCAAAAGGCTATACTACCCAGCAATACTACTACTAGGTCTGTATCTAAAAGATATCATAAAAAGGGAAAAGGACCCACATGTACAGAAATATTTATAGCAGCTCTTTTTGCGGTGGCAAAGAGTTGGAAATTGAGGGGATGCCCATCAATTGGGGAATGGCTGAACAAATTGTGGTACATGAATGTAATAGAAGACTATTGTGCTATAAGAAATTATGAGCAGGCAGATTTCAGAAAAACTTACATGAACTGATGCTGAGTGAAGTGAGCAGAACCAGAGGAACATTGCCCCCAGTAACATAAATATTGTGTGATGATAAACTATAAAAGACTTGGCTCTCCGACAATTCCAAAAGATTCATGATGGAAAATGCTCTCCACATCCAGGAAGAGAACTATGGAGTCTGAATGCAGATTGAAGCATACTATTTTCACTTTGGGTTTTTTTTTTCTTTATCCTGTTTTTTCTTTTTGTTCTGATTCTTCTTTCATAACTTGACTAATGTGGAAATATGTTTAACATGATTGTACTACATAACCTTTATTAGATTAATTACTGTCAAAGGGAGGGAGGGAGAAAAAATTGGAACTTAAAATCTTACAAAAATGAATGTTGAAAACTATATTTACATGGAATTGGAAAAAATTAAAAAAAGAAAAGAACTTCATACACATCATAATTAATTTTAACCTTACAATGAGCCCATAAGATATCTATGAGTATTATTTTTCCCACTTAACAGATGAGAAAACTGAGCTTCAGAGATATTAGGCAGCTTGCCCACAGTCATGCAGCGAATAAGTTTCAGGGGTAGGATCTAAAATTGTGTTTTCCTGACTAAGTTTCATATTCTACCCCAATCTATGAGACCATCCTCTTGATAAAGTCAAGATAAATGACCATTCTCCTCTGCCTAACCCTTCTTCATACCTTCAAATCTTCTCTTTATCATTGGAGGAAATTAGATCAGGAATTAGTCTGGCAGAACTCATTCTTTTTTTTTTTTCTGTGAGGCAATTGGGGTTAAGTGACTTGCCCAGGGTCACACAGCCAGTAAGTGTTAAGTGTCTGAGGTCGGATTTGAACTCGGGTCCTCCTGACTCCAGGGCCGGTGCTCTGTCCACTGTGCCATCTAGCTGCCCCAGAACTCATTCTTCATAAAGTCATTCTGATTAACAGGCCAGTCTGCTGTGACCTTCATAGTCCTTACACACACACTGCTGAAGGATTCACCCTGGATATTGGTCAGGTCAGCTCCTTCCTCTTCTCATTTTTAGGCACCTGACCATCCCTTGGAGTTTCCAGAAGAGACAGATAATCATTTTAGGCCAAAATATGACCCCACCCCTCTACCTGCTCTCTTCAGTATGGACAAAGTAGGATATCAGAATTCTAAGTATTTTAAGTGGGGAAAGCATCAAGAAACACCTTAAAACCTTATTATAAAGCACCTCATTTATCATCAATTATGAACTGATTGCTCCCAGATACAGAAATTAAAACAAAGTTTTAAGTTTTCTTGAGAAGTAAGATAGTTTTCCCCATGATATCCAACTTCAAGTCCTGGTTGTCCAATGAATGGCTAGTCTCCTATATCTTGGTAGGAGACACACATTTTCCTTCCCAAATTACACCTGGGTTCAAATCTCACCTTTGATGCTTACTACTTGTTGGGAAAATCACTTAACTTCCCTCATCTATAAAAAGAGGGGATTAGATCAGTCAGTTAATTCTCTGAGGTTCTTTCCAAACTATGAGGCAATTGGTTAGTGCAGTAGATAGAGGGCTGGACATGGAATCAGGAAGGCCTGAATTCAAATTCTGCCTTGGATACTCACTAGTTACTAACTAGAACCAGGGCAAGTCACTTAACCTCTCTCTGCCTCAGTTTCCTCAGCTATCAAATGACATTAACAATAGAACACATCTCCCAGTTCTGTTGTGAGGATGAAATGAGATGATATTTGTAAAGTGCTTTTCAAACCTTAAAACACTATTGAAATGCTAGTTATTAACAACAACAACAACAATATTAATATCACTATGACAAAGAAACTTTATATATCATGTATAAAACTCTATATATCTGACTGGAATTATCATGGAAGTCTAGGGCACAAACATCTGAGGCTGCTAGAGGAATCAGTGTGTACACGCACACACAAACACAAACACACATACACGCACACACACAATTCCTTGCTGACATAGTTCTTTGTGCATCAAGAGGAAAATTATAGTGACTTAGCCCTATCCTTCCTGAACATGTGGTCCAGTATTCTTTCTTTTTTTTTTTGGCAGGGCAATGAGGGTTAAGTGACTTGCCCAGGGTCACACTGCTAGTAAGTGTTGTGTCTGACGCCGGATTTGAACTCAGATCCTCCTGAATGCAGGGCCAGTGCTCTATCCACTGCAACACCTAGCTGTCCCCATTGGCTAGTATTCGTAAAGCATTGTTATGGATTGACAGACTCTGAAGTTGGTATTTCACTTCTATCATTGCTATTACTATAGACTAGGGATGGCATGGAAGAGAGAAGACTTTATGGAAGACCATTTCAAAACAGAAGCTCAATTTTTTTTAAATGGAGGAGAAGGATGCTATTTCTGAGGACTTTTATTTATAACCAAGCTTTTCATTTCCCCAAAGCTTCCCACTCTTCTACATGAATTTATTCTGGATTGGGAGGAATCTTAGGATTGAAATGTTGACCCATTCTATACATGGATAATGCATTTTATCAAATTTTTGTCCAAATTTTGTCCAAAAAAAGATTTTACCAAATGTTTACCAAACAAAAATTACCTTTGGTTGAAGTATGTTGAAAATGTACATAGCCAAGGTGACTCACTATGTCAACCTCACCTTTAGGAAATAAGTCATCAGTAAATTATATGGTATTTTCCTTGAAAGAAGCATTGGTATTAATCCCGATTACCTTCTAAAACTCCCCTGGCCCAAATTAATTAAAAAAACAGTGTAAGGCATCCAAGTCCACAAGAGATATTGGCTAAAAATAGGACTGAGTACCACCCTACCAATTAGCTAAATGACAATTATCGAATAAGCTGACTGCTGTTAATGGTCTAGTCTTTTGACTGCAATCCATCCTCTAATTATGCTGCGTCTCCCTCACCATCCAAATGATCGTAGTGGGGGAAAAATTCCAAACTCTCATCACTGAGGCTGAAGGAACCAATCTCCCAGAACCTAGGAGGCTGATTGAGAATGAAACTAAAGAGATAAATTGTAAAGACAATGAAGAAAAAAGTTCACTTTATGACACCCTGACAGAACTATCAGTAAGGAAAATGAAGACAACATCAGGATAGCCCCAACAGGAGATAAGAAGAGGTGAATGAGAAGATGCTAGTGTTGCCTATCAGCAAAAGGATCTAGCCATTAAAAACAATTTTAAAATGTATATAAGTATACTATTAAATACATGACTGACATTTAACTTTTAATTAATACTTTTATTTTTTAAATTACATTAAGTGAACTAGAGTTACTCTGAATTAAAAGAATCACCCCCAAACTACCTCTAGATCAAACCCTAGAAGTCTGTTGGGACAATGCAGGCAAGCTCTAGAGACTCAACTTATCAATGCAAGTGGGGTTGGCAGAGTTAGCCCAGAGCTTGTATACGTTCAAGTTATGCAATGCCCTGATGTCAACAAGAAATGTAAACTCCCTGAAAAGACCATTTTCTTTATGTTTTTGTCTCCCCAGGGCCAAGCATAGTGTTTTGCTCACAGTGAGTTCTTAATAAATCTTTGTTGGATCGTTTCTCAGGCAGAGATAAAGACCAATGGAAAGAGTGTACATAGAATGGAGAAACCGGGGACTGACAGTCCATGGTTCCATTTGTCTTGGATTATCCAGGGCCCTAATTCCCCTTCCTTAGCTATTTTGCACTGTGGGATGGGGATGGTAGAGTGGAGAAGGAGGGCTGTATGTTCTCTCTCCAACATAGTCCTTTGACTCTCTGGCAACCTTATCTAAGTTGTCAAATTGCCTCAGATCCTCCCTCCTTCAAAGGAATTTGGTCAAAGGCCCTGTCACAATCAAATCAAAAATAGGATGATGACCCTGGCTTCTCCAATGTTCCAGAGTTAAGGGTCAGGATGCTAGTGCTTTTCCTAGGGACATTAGGGCTCCCTCTGTGAGCAATGACCTGCATGTGGTTACAAGGGATCCTGTTGCTAGTGACCACTCAAAAATATCTAAACTAAATTAGACTTGGAGCACAGCTGGGCAGGCTCCCCTGCAGCAGTGGGTGGAGAGACAAATCACTGCCTCGATATTTTCCTATTCCTAGCATTCACATTCTCAAGAGTCCCTGCCTCTCCAGGTAAGCGTTTCCTTAAGGATGGGCCTTCTCTTTATTTGTTAAGCTTCTTGACATGATAGAATGAAATGCATCATTTGCAAAGAAAAATAAAAGCCTCTGGTTCAGTGCACATGTGGTCTATAATACCAATGAACAAACACACCGGCTTCTTTGTAAAATGGATTTACCAAAGTAGAGCAGAAAAGCACTGTGTTCTCAGGCATCTTTGCAAAAAATGCACTTACTTTGGCCAAGATACAAACAGCTATAAGAATATACTTCACTTTTCCAGGAGAAAAATAACTATAAGAGTAATTCATGCATGTAATGTTCTCATTTTCTATGCCCTGTATAACTATGAATTAATTCTCAGAGGGTCATGATGAGAAACTACAACAGCAATGCTGAAAATGGCAAGTTCTTAGTTCCTAAAAAAGAAGGCACATGTGACAGACAAATGTAAAGCAGGGACACCTGTCTTTGGAGAAGAAGAATCTGGATTCAAACTCCACCTCTGACACGTCCTGCCTATGGAAGACTGGGCAAATTCCCTGGAGCTCAGTTCCCTAATTTACAAAATGAGGACCTCTAAGGTCACTTTGGGGCAAGTCACTTAACCCTGTTTGCCTCAGTTTCCTTATCTGTAAAATGAGGCGGGGAAGGAAATGGCAAGACCCTCCAGTATCTTTGCCAAGAAAAGCCTAAATGGGGTCAGAGAGAGTTGGACATGACTGAACACAACAACAACATGACTTCTGATAAATGATCTTGCTTGCACTTCACTTTGATCCATTTGCAAGTCAACTGTCTCATGCTAAGCAATATGTTCTGCAATTGCTGTTTTTTAAAGTATGAAATTGCTATTTGAAAATAGATGAACTTGATCTGCAGGCCAGACACAATGACTCTTCCTCCCCCCAGATGACCTGAACTGTGTGTTTTTCCACCTGTGTTCTCAGCAACATTGAACACTGATTGCAATCAACTTGCTTTCACAAAAAGAAGGAATACATACTCCCCGCCCCCACCCCAGCCCAGCCCCACCCCTCCCAAAGGAGATGAGCCATTTGGCTAAGGATCCCCATGCAGAAGCCCCACTGCAAATGCCCTGTGTTCCCAGGCATCAGGAAACCATGCTAAACAATAAAGATGCCTTCTGCCTCTCCCCGCCAGCTTCACCCCCATAAACACACAAGGGTTGTGCTCTAACTCAGTAATCCCCTTGGTGATTCTCAGGAAGTATATAATTCAAATCTGGAATCATAGTAACTGAGAGATTGCCATGAAGGCAAAATCCCTGCAAACCTTGGCCAAAGAGATGCTTTGATTTTTAAGCGGGTAAACAAAGAATAAATGATTGGTATCGGAAAGGTGGGTCCTTTAAGAGTCAATTAACAATAAGCCTCTAAAAGCAGGCGTGCTGGCACAGGCTTGTAATCCCTGCTACCAGGAAGGCTGAGGCTGGTAGATCACTTTGAGCATAGAAAGGCTAAAGCTTCTGGGGTGCTCATTAGGGCTGGCACCAGTATTGTGAGTCTGTGGGAGCAGGGGGTCACCAGCTGCCTAGAGAAGAGTAAACCAGCCCAAGATGAAGACTGAGCAAGCCAAAGATTCCACGCCAATCAGCAGAGTGATTGGCCTATGAGCAGTTCCAGCTTGGGTGAGATAGCAAGACCTGATCTCAACACAAATACACACACATACACACACACACACACACACACACACACACACACAGAGAGAGAGAGAGAGAGAGAGAGAGAGAGAGAGAGAGAGAGAGAGAGAGAGAGAGAGAGAGAGAGAGAGAGAGCCACTAAGAAGTAACACATATTTCAAGTTCATAAAACAAGGGCAGAAGCTGATGTTAGGCAAGAGATATTTCCCCTCTGATCTTCAGTTTTCTTCTGAGGAAGGAAGGGAATAAAGGAAAAATGAAAGGGTTAAAGGAAACAGGTATTTATTAAGCACCTATTATGTGCTAGGGACTGTGGTTAAGTACTTTACAGATGTCTTTTTTGATCCTTACAACAACCCTGTGAGGTAGGTGCTATTACTATCTCCTTGAGGCAGGCAAAGGTTAGGTGACTTGTCCAGGGTCTATGTCTGGTTTTGCACTCAGTTTCTTCCTGACTCCAGGCTCAGTGCTCTATGATCGTGTGTCTATTACTGAAATGGAGAATTTGGAAAACTAGGAACCCCGAGCATGGAAACTGGGATTAGGGGTTGTAGCTGTACTACATAGTGTATGGCTCTGATTTTTAATTCAGTGATTTTCTGTTATCGTGGCTGACGATAACCCAGAGAGTGGACTAAGATGTCTTCCATTTTCTCATCCATAAAATGGGGCAATTGGTGGACATGATCTCTAAGGTACCTTCTAGCTCTGACATTTTATGTAGCCCTTCTAAAAGAATGGTAGAGTCTGAAGGGATCGTGTGACCATCTGGCCCAATCCATTCATTTTACACATAGAGAAACTGAGGCCTCAATTGGTCAATTTGCTTAAGCTCACACAACCAGTTAGTGGCCAAGATGAGAATGGGCCTAGGAGTCAGGAGATGCTGGTTGTTGGTAAATAGCACTAGAATCCAGTGCTATTATACGTGGCCAAGCAAAAGGAAATGATTGAGGATGATGTGAAATTGGACATCCTACATGCAAACCAAACCAATCTCACTAGCTGATTTTGGCTTCTCATAACCATCTCTCAAAATGATGCCCTGTGTTTTCCCCCCTGCCTCTATGCTGCACCAGGGCAATCCATCCTGTGACTGATTTAACAACAAGAAAGTAGAATGAACTGCATAGGAACCAATGAGGATGAAAACCAAAAGAATACAAGACAAATAGTTTAATACTTGCTGAGATCAATGGAGCAATTCAGATGATTTGAGATTTAAAGAAAGTACTTCAGATGAAAAATTGTCTGTCTCATGCATTGTTAATCATTTTCCGAACCAGTTGAGTTGACAGTTACAGAAAAAAAAATCCTCTGAGATATCAAATTTCATAACTTCCATATTTCCTGCACCTGATTAAATCATTTTCTCATCTCTTTTCATTGCATTACCAACCTGTTAACAACATCGAGCCCCAGCATCACAAACCCCAATCACCATGGAGATAACAGTGTTTATCCTGATAATCAAAAACTGATAGGCCCTATGCTTTCTACACCCTTCCAAAATGACATTGGGCCTATGTGTCATTGGAAGAAGACCGTACCAAAAAAAATAATAATAATAAATCAAGACCAAAAGTCCCAATTCTCCCTCATCAGTGCGCACGCACTCCTTCCTCACTCCCACTGAAGGCCATCACTTTTCTCTACTTCTTCACAGTGTGGGTCTCAGGAATCAGGCAACAAAGAGATCTCAGCCAAAGTCCTCATCTCTGGCTTTAAACTGACTATTTTCCAATCAAGACAGTGACCCAATACTGCACCAACAAATCTTAGAAAAATTCACTTACCCTTTTCCTCAGATTGTATGTGAGGATGAGGTTCCTTGAGAAGGAGTGAGAGAAGGCTGTGTAGAATTCTAGCACTTTCTGCAGAGCATCCCGCTTAATCACATGCAGGTCACAGTAGGTTAAGGCCCTGACATTGGCACAGGACTGGGCAAGTGTGGCTTCCTTCCAGAATACATCTCCAAATACATCTCCTTTTCCTAAAGTGAAAAAAAAAATTTTGATGGTAGGAATAGAAGCATTTAAAAACCAGGATAGTTTCCTTCTGATATCCAATTACAAGCTGCCTTCAGAGTAGAGACAGAAGGAAGACCCTCAGAACCATATTGTCCATTCTCTATTCATTGCCTCAAGCAGAGAAGAATCTAGTTAACTTTGACTCAGACCATTTCTAGTCAGTTGCTTCTACTCCTAATAATCTGACCTATGAGGGCCAAATTTCTTTTACTTCCTGTTAACAGGAATATCCAAATCTTCCTGACCCTTTTGGGGGATTTCTTGGCAAAGATACTGGAGTAGTTTGTCATTTCCTTTTCCAGCTCAGATGAGGAAATGTAGGCAAACATGGTTAAGTGATTTGCTCAGGGTTACATGACTAGTAAGTGTCTGAGACCAGATTTGAACTCAGAAAGATGAGTTTTCCTGATTCCAGTCCTGGCACTCTATCTACCATGCAACCTAGTTGCCCCTTAACCACAGATAAACATATTATGATTGAGGATCCTCCTACCCAAGAATTTATATATGGACCATACTTCCTGGAGGTCATTTCCAAATGCATATGTCCTGAGGAAGACATATAAACTCACATAACAGGTGATTAGAAAGCAGGGTCTCAAATGCTTAAGGTGAAGAATTTCTTGATTCATATTGTGCTGCATGTAAATTTGATTTGCAAAATTGAATAAAGACTCACTCTGCAATAGGTCGGAATGAAAATATCAGTATCAGAGGCATGTATTATGCCAGAGAGTCCAATCTGCAAAATGGGAAAAGTAATGTGTGCACAACTGAATTCACCCAATTGTTGTGAGAAAAGGACTTTATAAACCAGTGCTACACGAATGGAAGTTGTTAGTAGTAACTGATTCCTTGTTTGACAGTCATATCCTTCTTGCTTCTTCTGACTCTGTGGTGGCCATGGCTTGAGTGCAAGTGGGCTTACTGATTTCTTGACAGGTGAATGCATCCTAGCCATGCAGAACTGTACCTGCTGAGCCCAGCATCCTTCTTCACTGCCTTCTACTCACCGTCCACTTGGGTATAATCCAAGAATACAAAAGAATTTTAATATTAATCTAACAAAAATAACCTCTTTTTAATCTTTCTCCACCCTGGATATGTGATTTTATTGGTTTTGGATCTCTTAATGAGGAAATTGTCTCTATCAGTACTGATCAACAACTATGCTACAATTTATAGTCTTCAAGAGTTTTCAGGGGCAGTTATGTGGCACAGTAGATAGAGTACTGGCTCTAGAATCAGGAGGACCTGGTTTCAAATCCAATCTCAGATACTTATTAGCTGTGTGACTCTGGGCAAGTCATTTCACCCTGTCTGTCTCAGTTTCCTCATATATAAAATGAACTGGAGAAGGAAATAGCAAACCATTTGAATACTTTTGCTAAGAAAACACCGAAAGGAGTCATGAAGAGTCAGGCATTACCAAAACAAGAAGGAGGCAAGAAAGAGGGATAGTAAAGATGGCTCTAGGCGCTGAGTGACTAGAAATGTAACTTTATTGGTTCAAGGAATTCCTAGTGAAGAAACTCTTCACTGAGAAGGTAAATGACTTGCTCAAGGTCACACATTTGGTATTTGTCAGAGGAAGAATTCAAATTCAGGTTTTCCTGATCTTGAGACCATTAGGCAACCATTAGGCAACACTGTTTCTACATACTTCCCATTTTGTAGCTTATATGATAGTTATCTGTGTATTCATCTCTAATTCTTCCAACTTGTAGAAAATAGAGTAAATATCATGGGGAGTGAATGGGATGGAGGGAAACACAGTTAGCAATAGTAACTTGAAAAAAAACTTGAAGCAGAGGCAAGAGTAATGTAAGATGATGATGATGGTGGTGGAGGTGATGGTGATGGTGATGATAATGGTATTTTGTTGGGCTATTGTGAAGAAAATTCTTTGTCAGGTATAAGGCACTATATAAATGTTAGCTATTGTTGTTGCAATAATCAACTTCATGGGTGTTTTGTAAGGAAATCTCTCTTTAAAATACCATATAAATGTAGTTTACTATAAAAGAAAAAGGCTGAGCAGGATGCTATTAGAAAAACCTGAAAAGACTTACATGAGCTGATGCAAATCGAAATGTATTGTATACAAAATAACAGCAGTATTGTAAGATGATCTGCTTGAATGACTTAGTTATTTTCTATAATGCAATGATCCAAGACAATTCTGAAGGACTTATGAAAAATTCAATCCATCCATAGAGAAGGAACTGATGGATGTATATTTTGTTATTGTTGTTGTTAGTTCCTTTTTCTAAAGTTTGGGGGGTTTTGTCTGCTATGTTTGGCACAACTGCACATTTATAACTTGTATTGAATTGCTTGAGTTCTTAAAGGGTGGGATGTGGATGGAGGAAGAGAATTTGGAACACAAAGCTTTAAAAATTTATGTTACAATTTGTTTCACATGTAAGGTGGGGGAAATTCTAAATAAATTAATTAATTAAAAATTTGAAAAATATTCTTCCAACTCTCCCTACTAAATTGCTTTCTTGGAAACAGTACCTTGTTTTCATCTTTATATTCTCAGTGTCTAGCATAGGAAACAACACATGGTAGGTGCTTGACAAATCTTTTTTTAAATTAAATTGGACATAGGAGTTAATTGGAGTTAAGGATGCTGGTGAAACATCAAAATGACAATATGAGATTGGAACTTTGAGAAAGTTCACATCTAGAAACACGGATTGGAGAATCATCTCTATAGCAAAGATGGTTGAACTCGTGAGAATGGATAAGATTGTTGAAAGAGAATGTGAAGAGAAATGAGAAAAGGGAGCTGAGGACAGAATCTTTGGCAGTGGCTCAAGGAAGAGAAGCCAGGAATGGAGACAGAAAAGGAATGGTCCCAGACGTTAAAGGACAGCGGGAATAGTGCTCCATTACTATAGCCAAAGCAGAAGAGTTTCCAGAAGAAAGTAGATGTTAACAGTATCAAACACTAAAAAGACATCAAGGAAGACGTGGCATATCTTTCATTCCAGGGAGAGAAAGTCATGAGACCTGGTGATCCATGCCATTTGTAATGAACCATTTCTGTAAATCAGTACAGATGGAAGTCAAATCATAACAAGTGAGAGAATGAGGAGGAAGTTTGGCCAGTTACTGCAGGTTACTTTTTCAAGTGGTCTGGCAGTGAAGGAAAGGAGAGGATATATAAGGGATGCCATGGCCCTAAGACCGCTGCACCTCTGGTACAGACACACCCAAAATAACAATAGAGACCTCAGAAGGTGTGATTTAAGGATATGGGTTTTCTCTGACCTCATGACACAATGTCATCACTGCCCAATCCTTCGGCACATGCTATGCCTGAAGATCTCAAGTAGCTTACCATCTGTTCCATGAGACTCTAGATACCCTAGAGTACCACCCAAAAAAAGAGGAACACAAGAATGGGCCTAAGAGGAAACCCGGAGAAACCAAATTGCCAAGGCTGGACTGCCCTGCCACAAAAGAGTCACAATTGCGGTCCCTCATGACAATACCTGTACAGTATGAAGGGGATAGGTTAGAGGCGTTGACTCAGAAGCCTGAGTCATATCTCCCTTCCTAGGCTACCTACCAGTCTCAGAGGACGCAAGATCCTGACACCCTGCAATAGTGGCTTCCTGCTCTGTGATCAGTTTCTCTTGCTGATTGTGCCAACACAATGGCAGCTCAAGGGAGTTTCTGAATCCAAAGATTAAGCCTGGAAAGGCCAGAGCTTAAAGCAATTGTAGGCAAAATAAAAGAAGCCAATGGAGAAAGATTGGAGATTCAAATGAGAGAGAGAGATAGGATGATTGATGGAAAAGGCCTGTATTTAACTCCAAACTGTCCTCTATTGTACAGCTGAGGGTTAAAAATAGCTTTGGAAGTATGTTTATGTTGCCTCCAGATTTCCAGGGCAGAAAAACACAATTTGAATCCCCAGGGAGCCATGGAGAACATAGCAGGAAAAAAGAAAATAGCTGCAAATAGTATACAGCAATGTATTCTAGACACACCAACAGCCTTTCCTTTCCAGATCAGCCAAGTCCCAAGGCTGGAATCAGGTACCCTATAATTGAACATGATTACCAGGACAGCTGTTTTCTTGATTAAGGCCAAGGAGGCAATTGTACTTTCAAGTACTTGGACAATTCTTGAAGTTTTCCCATAAATTGGGATTTTTATATTTGAATAGACTTACAGTTGTTCAAGTTTCCCAGGGACCTCCTAATTCAAGGCCTTCCAAAATTTAACTAAAGAAAATGGAATAAATATTTCCACCTCCTGGGGTTTACTCATGTATTTGTTTCTGAAATACTGTGCCCTTCCTCCCCTGTGAAGATGGTGTTACTGACCCATCGTCAGCAGGTTTCTAGTTATTTCAAGGTAATAATCTGTCCCCCAACCCCTTTGCAGAGGAATAAGATATGTTAAGCTATTTATACCCTCTTGCCTAGTTTTCTTTATAATACAGACCAGGCACATGTAATGACCGCTCCACCTGAGCTACGCTACCTGCAAAGGTCTCTCTAGGAAGCAACTTGATGCACAGACCTTTGACCTTGGTCTTTGCAATACTCTACTCTAACCAAATAACTAAGCCAGTGGTTTTCCAACATTTTTTCATCTGAGAATCCCTTTAAGTTTTAAAAAATTATTAAGGGGGGCAGCTAGGTGACGCAGTGGATAGAGCACCAGCCCTAGAGTCAGGAGGGCCTGAGTTCAAATCTAGCCTAAGACACTTGACACTTACTAGCTGTGTGACCCTGGGCAAGTCACTTAACCCCAATTGCCTCACTAAAAAAAAATTAAGAACCACCAAGAGCTTTTGTTTATATGGGTTTGAGTATTCAATATTTATCACATTAAGGCACCTAGGGGGCACAGTGGATAGAGCACTGGCCCTGAATTTGGGGGGAGCCTGAGTTCAAATCTGACCTCAGAAACTTAACTAGCTGTGTGACCCTGAGCAAGTCATTTAACCCCAATTGCCTTAAACATCTAGGGCCACCTTCAGTCATCCTGCTATATATTTTGCCACTGGACCCAGATGGCTATGGAGGATACAGTGAGGCTGGTGACTTTGCACAGCCCTTCCTCACTTAAATCCAATTCACTGCAGGTCACATGACATCACCTCCTGATGTCATGGTCCTCTTTGAGATTGAAGGACAAAACAACAACAACATTTATCATATTAGAAATTAAGATGTCTTGCTATTATTATAAAGATGATTTTTACCTCATGGGCCTCTTGCAAAGGTCTCAGGGACTCTCAGGGTCCCAGACCAAATTCTGAAAACTTCTGTACTAAGCTAACAAGTTCATTTGCAGAAACTGAATAAACTCATTAACTCCTTGTACATCTTCACATTCCCATTTGTATTCTTGTTTGTTTGTTTGTTTTTAAATCAGAAAATTAATGCTCCCTGATGAATAAATGTCCCTCTTAAGCAACAGAATTAAAAATATCTAGTCCTGCCTGAGAGAGCCCTGGAGAGGTCACCCAAGCCATAATCTTGCTTCCTAGCAGATCCACAAAACCATCCAGGCCACGAGCTGTGCCTGGAAAGAGAAGGAGGAAAAGATTGGTTTGAACAAAGAGGTTAGGTCTGGGATGGACAAACTGGGTAACAGAAGAAAATTCAGCAATCACTGAAAAAAGATGGTTGGGAAAGTAGAGTCTATGTAGGAGAGCAAATGAATCACATTTGAACACCTGCATTGTGTCGTGTGTCATAAGCAAGACAGAAAATGAGACTCAGTCTAGTTCCCACACATTTTAACTCTATCAAATTTAAATGAAAACCAGTAAAGAAAGGCAGCTAGGTGACTCAGTCAATAGAATGTTGAACCTAGCAGCAGAAAGAGTCAAGTTCAAATCCAAATTCAAACATTTCCTAGGTAGGTGACCCTGAATGTCACCGCGTAGCTTCCCTGGCTTCCTTTTTTTATAATTTTTGTGGGGAGGCAATCAGGATTAAGTGACCTGCCCAGGGTCACACAGCTAGAAAGTATCTGAGCCTGGATTTGAACTCAGGTCCTCGACTTGAAAGCTGGTCCTCTTATCAACTGTGCCACCTTGTTGCCTCTGCTGGATTTCTTTAAGGCTCGGCTAAAGTCCCAGCTTCTACAAGAAGCTTTCCCTAGTCCTCTTTAATCTTCCTTCCTTTCCTCTGAGACTATCTTCAATTTATTTTCTAAGTATCTTATTTGTGCATAGTTTTTTGCATGTTGTCTCCCCATTAGACTATGCACCTCTTGAGAGGAGAGACTTATTTTGCCTTTCTTCATATCTCTAGCACTTAGTGTAGTGTTTGGCATATCATATGTGTTTAGTAAATGTTAATTGACTGACATCCTCTGTCTGCCTTAATTTCCTCATCTGTAAAATGGGGATAATAGCACTTCCCAGGGTTGTTGTGAGAATAAAAAGAGGTAATATTTGTAAAGTGCTTTGCAAACCTTAAAATGTTATATAAATTCTAGATAGATTTTATTATTGTTGTTACAAAAATTCATAAGATCAGAGATTGAGGACTGGAAGAGATCTCAGAGACCATTGAGTCTAGTCTCCTCTTTTTGCATATAAAGAAACTGAGGACCAAGGAAATTAAGTGACTTGCCCAAAGTCACCAAAGTAGTAAGCATCAGAGGCAGAATTTGAACCCAGGTCCATTGACTCCCTAACCAATATTCTTTCCTTTGTAACAAACTGCTTCTTGGTCTTAAACTAAAATAAATTGGGGGATTACTTCTCTCACTAGAAAATGGTTGTTTTCCTTTACAAAGGCATTTGATTCAGCATCCCTTTCCTGAGTGCATTTGAAACATAAGATAGCAAGCATTAATTCACACATGATTTTTCAGTAGTGAATTAATGATAAAAGGACCTAGTAAGCACCTACTATGTGCAAAGCACTGCACTGGGTACTAGGGATACAAAGAGGGTCCCTGCCTTCAAG
The DNA here is from genome assembly GCF_019393635.1 of Dromiciops gliroides. Taxonomy (NCBI): domain Eukaryota; kingdom Metazoa; phylum Chordata; class Mammalia; order Microbiotheria; family Microbiotheriidae; genus Dromiciops; species Dromiciops gliroides. The sequence goes on from NC_057864.1 coordinate 111,136,221, forward strand.
GAGCTCCCTTTCTAATAAGGAGAGAGAAGGCACAGAGACATTTTCAGCAGCAATGGCATACTGACAGCAGAAAAGTGAAGAGAATCTGTATTCTGTTGGTGTCACTGAAAGGTATGAAAATCTGTTTCCTTTAAGAAAGGTAGAAAGAAAAGACGGAATTGATAACTACCTGCATTTTCTCCTAGGAAGTTTTCCTCATCCAGTACTTTGACAGTGACAAGGAAGGCAGCATCTTTCATCCCATAAATGCATTTCATGGTTAGATAATTATGATTAATATGTAGGGTCTATGGAGTCTCCCAAGTTGCCATAATTTGGGTTTAAGTCTTTTTTAACCCAAATTGAAAATTATACTATCTCACTTGCTGTCAAAGCGGTATTTGGGGCATAAATTATCCTGTGTAGAAATGAATAAGAATGTGTGGCATCTATTGCGGGACTGTCAGGTTCAAAACAAATCTGAGATGATTCTCGCAAATGGGAAATTTATTTATGACACATACAGCTTGAAAAAAAACTGCCAAAGAAAAAGATATAAACGGTTGGTCCCCGGTTGCTCATAAGTCACATGCATCACTGGAGAGCAACAATTTCCTTGATTGGAATAGGGATTTGCAGGCCAAGCCCATCTTTGAAGCCATCTTTGAGTCCTGCTCACTAATGTTCAGTGATCACTCACCCAGGAACTAAGGGGACCCTAGCATACTCTGTATGATCACTTGATTGATCCCCTGATTTAGACCTTTATGTTGCTTATAATTCAAGACAGAGAACATTAAAACACAACATTCTAACATCCTAAATGTATCTCCATGGAATCCAAACATGGCAGAGGTAGAAGAATTTGAAATTTGGGGAAATGACTATGATATAAATATATGACATTAGAAAATAACTGAGGAGACAGCCCCACTTTCCTTTCTCCATTTTACAAAGAAGAGGGATGGGGGCAGCTGGTGGCACCATGGATAAAGCACTGGCCCGGATCCAGAAGCACCTGAGTTCAAATCCATCTCAGACACTTGACACTTACTAGCTGTGTGACTCTGAGCAAGTCACTTAACCCTCATTGCTTCACCAAAAAAACAAACAAACAAACAAACAAATAAACAAAGAAGGGAGATGACCTGCCCAAAGTCTCAAGACAAATTAAAGACAGAACTAGAAACAAAAGTAGAATCCAGGTCTCCTGACTCCCCATTATAGGGCTCTTCTCATTAAATGACATGGCCAGATGAATGAAAACCTGGAAACATAGGGCTTAATGAATTCCATCTCCAACTCTGGGTAAATCATTCTGTGATTTGGGCTTGTGTGTATATGTGTATGTAGATGTGTGTGTGTATGTATGTATATATATATATATACATACACACACACACATACATATACAAGTACATATATCAATGTAAGCACTTATTAAGTGCCTCCTAGGTACCAGACACTGTGCTAAGTTCTTTACAAATATGATCTCATTTGATCCTCCCAATGACCCTGTGAGGTAGGTGCTGTTATTATTCCCATTTTAGAGTTGAAGATACTGAGGCATAAGTTAAATCACTTATCCGTTATTGCCATTATATATGTTGCAACATTAAATCCCTTTACATAGATGATAAAAGGAGACAGCTTAAGCACCTCATGTCTAAGAGATAGTGTAATTATAATTGAAAGAATCTAGTACTTTGGGCCTGAAGAGACAGTAATTCAATTCCTACCTTATTTACTTAGTAGATTGTGTGTCTTCAACTAAACCCCTTAAAGCTTCAATTGCTCATTTTCTGATAATATTTGTGTTTGCTTCCTCACAAAGTTATGCGGTCCAAATGAGATAACATATATAGAGTATGTTACAAACCTAAAGGTGTAGTATAAATACCAACTATGATCATTATTTATGCAGGGTGAAAAAAATGGCTTCTGAGCATGATAGTAATGTGGGCAGTACATCAGAAAAAATAGCAAAGAGGACAGAGAACAACGGTAAGACTTTGTGAAAGGGAGACATGGATTTTATGTGGTAATGATTTTACTCAACAGCCTCTGTCAGAGGAGATTAAAGCCTTTGAGCTTATGAATTCAGGAGAGAGCTCTTATTTCCCAGCATTCCAGAGTCTGGGTTCCAGTGCCATTGCAGCATTGATGCCCTACGGAACAAGGAGTGACTTTTAGGACTCCAGCCAGGTGGTAACTAAGAAAGGGACTCTCTGAACTTGGGGGAACCAATGCTATGGAGGAAGGGAGCTAAGTTGAACCTATTCTCCCCAGAGGCTGAGCTAGTGGAGGGGAGAGTATGCTATGGAGTTATGGGAAGAAACGTTTTTATGTTTGTTCTTGATATATATTTGAAGCAAATGTCTCTTTGTGAAAACAAACAAATAAAAAACAACAAAAAAGAAAGACATGAGATAGATGAAAGAGAGTTTAAGAGTCTGTGATACCAGAAAATAGAAAGGATTTTATTTAACTATGAATGGAAATCAGTCTAGATGGTGGACCTCAATTCCTAAGGCATAGTGAAGACCGATGAAACCCAAGGGGAGAAACATGAAGAGGAGAAGACAAAGAAGCGCAGGGAAGCTGTCTTCAAGTATATGAAGGTGTCATGCGAAAAAAGGGTTATTTTTTTCTGCTTGGCTCTGGAAGGTAGAATTAGGAGCAAGAGGTGGAACTCATCAAGATCTAGATTTAGGATTAATGTGAGAAGAAACTTCTTAACAATTGGAAGTGGTTCAAAGTGGTCTGAGCTAGCTTGAGTGAGCTATTGTTGCCTCCCTCTCTCTGAAGGTCTTTAAGCAAGTTCTGCATGATGGTTTGTCATGGGATTCGAGCTTAAGGAAAAACTGCTCCAGGTGACCTTTGAGGTTCTGTGATGCAGCTGTCAAAACTTGTCTCCACCTTCACAATATCTCTCATGTACGTCTTCTCTCCATGTACACAGCCATCACACTAGTTCAAGCCCTCACCACCTCTTGCTTGGATTATTGCACTAGCTTTCTAATTGATCTCCCTGCCTCAAAGTCTCTTCTCACTCCAATCCATCCTCCCCACAGCTGCTAAAGGGATTTTCCTAAAATGTAGATCTAACCGAGTCACTCCTCAACTCAGTAAACTCCAGTGACTATTGCCACCAGTATCAAATATAAAGTCCTTTTTTGGTATATCTAACACTTTACAACCAGGCTTCTTCCTACCTGTCTAATCTTTTTATACTTTACTACTTTCCATTCACTTGAGAATCTAGAATCTAGCTCTATCAAACAACTTGTTTCTAACAAATAACACTTCACAGTCTATCTTCTTGCTTTTGTACTAACTAGCTCCAATGCCTGGAATACTCTACCTCCTCATGTGCACCCTTTAGTTTCCCTGGATTCCTTCAAGACTTAGTTTGAGCTTCACCTTTTGCAGGAAGCCTTTCCTGGTCTCTCCCACTCCGAATTTGTATCTACTCTGAACATAACTTGTTATATCAATTTATTTCCATGTTGCCTCCCTCATTAGAAGGTAAGCTTCTTAAGGGCAGGGACTGTTTTTACCATTCTTTTTATAAAAACATCTCTGGTGCCCAGTACAATGTCTGGCACAAAGTAAGAGTTTAATAAATAAATGCTTGTTTATTGACTGATTGAATCTGAATTGGGGCAGATGGTGGTGGTGGTGGTAATGGTAGTGCCAGAGAATGTTTGAGCAATTAGTTCAAAAATAAAATCTCAGTCTGATACTTAAAACTCTCTATAATATGGCTCCCACCTATCTTTCTATGATGCCATAGTTTCCTCATTATTACTAATGATAGCTAACATTTATATATTTATACACAAAGATCAAGTTCTTTGCATATAATATCTCATTTAATTCTCACCACAATCATGGGAGACAGGTGTTATTCTTATCTTCATTTTAAAGATGAGGAAATTGAGGATGAGAATAATTAAATGGCTTACCCAGAGTCACATATCTAGTAAGTTTTTGAACTTAGATCTTCCTGACCCCAAGTCTAGGACTCTAATCACTGGCAACCTCCTTGCCTAGGTACTTTTTCAAAACATTCTAATATCTATCACCTCATTTTTATTGTCATAACATTCCTATATAAAGGTAAAGCAGAGACAACCATCCCCACTTTACAGATAGAAATGACAGGTCACCTGGCACTTTTAAGATTTACAAATTGCTTCCCTTGTGGCAATTCTGTGAAGAAGGTAGAACAAGGATAATCATTGTCATTTTACAAATGTGGAAACTGAGGTTCACAGAGGTTAAATGACTTGTTCACAAGCTTAGAGATGGTAAAAGTTGGGGCTAGGATCCAAATCTAGGTTGTTCCTGACATTTTTGCTGTTGTTCAATCATTTCAGTCATATCCAACTCATCATGACCCCATTTAGGGGGTTTCTTGGCAAAGATACTAGAATGGTTTGCCATTAATTTCTCCTGCTCATTTTACAGATGAGGAAACTGAGGCAAACAGGGTTAAGTGACTTCCCTAGGGTCACACAGCTAGTAAGCATCAGAAGATGAATTTGAATACCCAGCCCTCTATCCATTGTGCCACCTAGCTGCTCCAGACTGGCTCTAAAATCACAATTATAATCTGAGTTGGAAGGCATCCCAGCAGCTATCTAGTCCAACCATACATATACTTGAATAAGAGTCCTCTCTCCTATCTACCTGGCAAGTGCTCATTCACTTGAAGAGCTCTAGTGAGGTGGAAATTCACTACCTTTTATGACTGCCCATTCTGCTCTTGGATAGCTATAATTATTAGAAAGATTTTCTATATATATCAAGTTTAAATTTGCGTCCATGTGACTTCTACCCGCTGATCCTGGTTTTGTCTTCTGGGACCATCCAGAACATTTCTAATCCATCTTACGTGTACCAGTATTTCAAAACCCGGAAATCAGCTATCATGTTCCATTCATTGTTGCCTCCCCATTCCACAAGTATTCTTCTCTTCAAGCTAAATATACCCAAATTTTTTTTAAAAAAAGAGGCCCTTTATCATCCTGGTCATCTCTCTCTGGACTGAACTGACACATTTCCATTTATCAGTGTCCTTCCTAAAACATGGTAGTAATAACTAAACAGCATACTTAAGATGAAGTCAAGTGAAGAGGACTATTACCTCCTTAAATCATGGACACTAAGCTTCTTACTCCCTGCTTTCATCCAAGTCACTGATAAAATATTAAACAGCACAAGGGCCAGCACAGATCACTGAAGCAATCCCCCAGAGACTTCCTTTCCAGCTGGCATCAAACCATCCAACCATTCAAATGACTCTGAATCCACCTAAATGTACATCTCTGCATATTGTTCACAAAAATAAATATCATGAGAAACTTTGCCAAAAGCTAGGCTAAAATACAGGTATACTCTATAGCACTGCCCTGTAAGTCCAGTTACCTTGTCAAAAATCAAATCATGTATTTATTCTTGATGAAGCCAAGATCTTCTGGTCACTGCTTCCTTTCTAGATATTCATTATCACTTTAATAATATGTTCCAGAATTTGGCAAGGACTCAAAATCAATCAAGCTCCCCAGGTTGTAATTGTTGCTCCCCCTTTTGAAAATCAGCACATTAACCTTTCTCTAACCCTACGATAATAATCACATCTTCTAGTTCTTCCCAGCACTCTAGGATGTTGAAGATGTTGCTCATCTGGACCTGGGTGATTTGAACTCATTGAATTTTAAGTCAGAATACCTGGGTTTGAATCCTAGCTCAGCCATTTATTAATTGTTCCATGTTAGAACACCTCTGAACCTCAGTTTCCTTATCAGTCCAATGAAGGTAATGAACTAGAGAATCTCTAAAGTCCTTCTCAAAAATCTAAAGTGTTATGATGGGGGCATTTGAGACAGTTACATTTGACAACTCAACCATTCCAAATATGGAGGTATAACATATTAGAGAAAGAAAGGACCTCAAAGATGCCCTGGTCTCATTTCCCACATCCTCATTTTACAAATGAGGAATTGCAGGCTCAGGAAAATTCAATGGTTTCTTCAAGGTCACAAGGCTAAGTGGAAAGTCAGTGGTTCAATAGAGAGAGTGCTGGTGTTAGAGTCAAAGGATATGGGTTTAAATCCTGGCTCTGCCACTTATTCCCTGTGCGGATTTGTGCAAGTTACTTTACCTATGAAGGTAGCAGTTTCTTCATCTGTGAAAGGATGTGACTGGGCCACCTGACCATTAAGATCCCTTCCTATGATCCCATGATCCTCTTCTAAAGTAGAGCTGGGAATTGACCCAGACTGGTTATACTTTTTCTCTTTATCGTTCCCCTTCATCTCCAATTCATCAATTCTTTTTCAGTCTCATTCTCTTTTTTTTTTTACTTTTCTCCTGCCTATTTGACCAGTCAAGAGACAATGAGTATTGCTTAGGACATAGAAACGTAGATTACCAAAGCTGCTAAAGGTATGGTCCAATGGATGGCATCTATCACACCTGCTAAAAGGAATGGTTTGCAGAATACCCAGATTCTAATCCATTTTTACATCTTTTCTGGTCTTTTCAGTACCTTGGTGGGGGCGGGGGGGGGGGGAGAAACAGCCTACCTTAGAAGTTCTTCTTTCATCCTCACCACCTTGCTACCCACCCAACTGTCAACTAGACAGCATATATCAATGCTGAGAATCCTTCAACATGGAAAAGGCATTGGATGTGAATTCAGACGACCTAAGGTCAGGTTGTGGTTGCTCCTAGAAAGTCAAAGTGATTTATCAGAGGTCATACAATTCATTAGGTAGTGCCAGAGCCAGCACTATAACTTCCCATGTCTCCTAATTCAGTCCAGTACTCTCTCCCCAAATCCATGTGGCTTCTTTAAAATGGAAACCAATTAGTCAATCAATCAACAAGCATTTTGGGGGGGGGCGGGCAATGAGGGTTAAGTGACTTGTCCAGGGTCACACAGCCAGTACATATCAAGTGTCTGGGGCTGGATTTGAACTCAGGTCCTCCTGAATCCAGGGCCGGTGCTTTATCCACTGTGCCACCTAGCTGCCCCTCAACAAGCATTTATTAAGCATCTAATATGTTCCAGACACTGCTGGGTCCACTTCCTATAGGACTGCTACGCAGAAAGCCATTTGTAAGCTATAAAACACTATACAAATGTATGCTATTATTATCAATAAACCAAAGAGTTCATCTCTTCCTTAATGTTTTATTTATACTCATTAATATTAAAAAATACTTTAATTTCCTCACATTTACAGCTGCCTAATTCTAGATTCTCTTGGACCCTGGGGAAAAGTATATGAGCAAAGTTTTCATGCCTTTATAAACTCAGCTTTCTGTTCTCTCTTGTACGGTTAAAAAGCTCATCTTCATCTCTTTACTACAGAACTGAGCGCTGCTGGCAGTCTCTGACCTCAGCTTCACATGCTTAGGCCTACAGAAGTTAGTCTGCACATCAAAGACTGCTGGGCATGAATGAAATTTCATCAAGTGGCCTCTGAGTCCCAACTCTTGAGCATATCTGTCATAGGAATAGCATCCTTGTACTCAAGGGCCGGGCTTTGATTGGCTTTTATTTGTATTGTATTTGTTGTTCAGCTGAGGTGCTAAGTTGGTTTTTCTTTGTTTCTACCCACAAAGAAAGGTTAAAATATAGAGGAGGCTTCTGACCCAGCAGAGAGAGGGGAATTAGTGAACGATTTACTCCTCAAATTCCTAAAGGAGATGAAGAAATAAACATAATGTTAACTAAGAGCATTCCTTCAGGGAGGAGCTATTCCTCTGAAAGGTGAAGTATCACAATGCAGAAGAAAAAAGACTCTGGAGTCAGAATTCCTGGGCTCCAATCCTGACTCTGCCACTGAAGACTTGTGGGCCCCTGGCAAAAATTACTTCATATTCTGGGGTCTCAATTGCTCCATCTGATAAATGAGAGCTTTGGGCTAAGTGACTTCTGAGGCCCCTTCCAGCTCCAAGTCCATGAACTTATGATCTTTTAAATCATTAAGGAGATGTTAGATAACTTTGGAGCCCATCTCTCTCTGTTCTAAGATGAGAGGGGCAATGACTGTCATCCTTTAGGGGCCCTGCAGCAGAATTGAATGAGATAACTTAGGTTAAAAGTACTTTGTAAGACCAATGAAAGACACCATCAACATCATTAGTCATATTTGCAAAGGGATCTGTGATCTCATTCCTATGAATATTCCTTCTAAGGATGTAGATCAAAACCCATCCACACCTGCCTATCCTGTCCACGTCCTCACAAGTTCCCAGAGAATCCACCTGACATGTTGAGGAACTTCCTCAATTTCTTCTGACATCAGAGATGACAGTGCAGCGCTCTGGCTGCCCACCCATCATCCCTCACCCTCACCATAAGACCAACCCTTCTTTGCCTCCTTTGATATATTTCCCAGATGGCATATATAGTTTCTGCTCTTATTCAAAGTTCCTCAATGACTAAATGTTGCAGACTGCTCACCCCAAATCGGTGCCTCTCCATTGCCTGTGTTAGAGCCATTTTCAGTTCTTTGAAGACCTTTGTATTCCCTACCCTGAAGCAACAACGTTAGAATGTTAATAGTTAAAAACAAAACCAAAAAACAAGTCTCTATTTCCAGGTGAAACACAGGGAACTTTGTCATTGCCTGGAGGTACCCTAGCCTGCTTTCCTTCTCCTGTTCAACTCTTGGCCTAACTCTTTGCCCATTGTGTATTCTCTGTCCCAAATATGCATACTGATGAAAAAGATTTTTCTAGATAATAATCTTCGGTTCACCATACAGGCCAAAGTCCCTTTGTATTTGGTGAATAGGTGGTCTTAATGAGATAGCCACATTCGCATTTTATACTTGGCCAGAGAAGATAGCTCAATATGCACATTCATTTATTCTTTCATATAGAAAACATTTATTAAGCAACTACTACATACAGAAAACTACACTAGGCAGTGGAAGATTTGAGGTTAAATAAAATACATTTCTTATCCTCATGGTATGCAATGGAAAGGCATCTCTTAAGCATCCACTATATGAGCAGCACCTTGCTAAGTGCTAGGGATACAAGCAGAAAATTGAGACAGTCCCTGTTTTCAAGGAGTTCATATTTTCATTGGGAGAGAAAACACATAATGGGGCGTCTGTGTTCAGTTCATGGTACATAGAAAGGCCAGGTAGTATTTAGCTAGGGAGAGTATTAGGGCATCTAACAAAGCACTGAGGACCTTAGGGAGGAAAGGGAAGGCAGCTGGTCTCCAACCAAGGTGATAACGAATCCAAACCTTACAGTAGAATGAAGCTCTCAGTATCCACCTGACAGAGAACTTCCTGGACCAGAAAGGAATTGGGCAGTCTGGGTGGATTGTGAAGAGGAAAGTTCATAGTTCCCCTCACTAGCAGCTGGTGGTCCAGGTGTATCGTCTAGCCACCTGGCTAGAGCTGAGGAGGATAAGGTCCCTAGCTTCTTGCCATGGTGCTGAGGAAGGTGGCTGACCCTCTTCACAGGGCAGTCTATTTGAGAATCTATCCACCATTATTTCTTACTAGAAGAGTAATACATGTGTAAGCACTCATAACGCAGAATGATAAGTGTGTAACGAAAATACAGAGCAAGTTTTATTGAAAATTAGAGTTTTTATCAGGGAAGACTTTATGGAGGAGATGCTCTCTAAACCTGAGGTGCATAGGATGCTAAGATTTCAATAGATTAGGGATGGAGTGAGGCAGAAAAGGACAAGAAAATTGTAAGCAAAGGGATGGAGAGAGACAGCGAATAATATGCATAGTGGGTGGAGAGTAGTTGAAATTGGCTAAAGCACAGTGTGGTATTGGATTTTACAGGGCCTTGAATGCTAAATCTAGTTTGAATTTTATTTGGTAAATGATCAGAAACTTTTTTAAAGGTTTTGAGCAGAGGCATGTCATGACTAGATGCTAAGGGAGATTAGTCTGGCACAGGTTTGAAGGGAGGATTAGGTGGGGCAAGACAACCCCTTAGAATGTTATTTCAAAGTCTAGCTAATTGGAAAGGAGAACATATATGATGGTGATAGCAATAGAGATAAAGAATGGGGGACAATATCCTATGGAGAGAGAATCAACAGGATTTAATGTCAGAGTCATTTCTTGAACTTAAGTCTTCTAACTCTAGTCATGAGTTTGGATAGGAAGAGATGACTGGGGCAACTGCTTGTAATGGGTTCCTAATTGGTGTGCAAGGGCTCTTCTGAGACTACTGCCTGAATGTCTAACAAGACCCATAACCAAGCCCCAAGTCTTTAAGCTTTGGTGGAGGTTAGACTGAGAGGATGAGAGCCCAGCTGGGAACAAGGCATGGGTAAGGAATAAACTATTAATTGTTTCCTTCATCCTTCCTCTCCAATATCACCAAGATGATTTTACTCCTCTTAGAGCTTGCACAGAGACATTTCAAAAATTACAGTGGCTGGTGTGTGTGTGTGTGTGTTTGTGTCTGTGTGTGCATGAAACACCTGCAAATCCCTCAGCCATTCCTCCCCCCCATACTGAAGTATGATGGCATATAGTGAAAAGGGTACTGTACTTGGAATCAGAAGATCTGCATTCAAATCCCAGCTTTGAGACTTACCAGCTAAATATATAACCCTAGGCAAGTTACTTTATGTTTATGAACCTGTTTTCTTCACCTGCAATATGAGGTTGTTGTGAGAAAAGTATTTTGTAAATCTTAAAAGCAGATTTTAAAAATCAATGATTACCATTTTTATTGTTATTGTTGTTATTACTATTCTCCTTAATAAGTTTGTTGAAGGCACACAATGAGATAAAGAAAGCCCTAGGTAGCTAACAAACACTGATGCCGTTACACTGAAAGCCTGGCAATATCCTGAGTACAGCAAGTTCTAATCCACCTGGCAAAGCCAAGAGAGTTTAACAATGACCAGGTTGCCCACTAGATGACTAATTTTTTTTCTTGGACATAGCAATGCACAATGACTATGGTATGAATGAGTCGTGGTGTGCTCTGGGGGAAGGAGTGCCCACACCAGATAAATTACAGATCTTTGGAACCACAGAAACTGTCTTAGTGGAAATGGTGATTGGCTGGTTCCCAGTGGTTAATTTATGGTAATGATTTCCCTTAATATTTTAAGATCATAGATTTAAAGTTAGAAGAAAACCAGTTCAACTCAAAGCCCTCCATTTTGTAGATGAAGAAACTAAGGTCCAGATAGTTTGAGTAATTTACCCAAGGTCACTCACACAGGTATTAAGTGATAGAGCTAAGATTTAAACAGGTCCTCTAAACACAAATCTGTCTCTTTTCAGAGACGTTTATGTCAGCATGAGCAGGACTTCATACTAGACATTCTTTTCTTCAAGTTAAATAATCTTATTCCTAAAATCTTCCCTCTTCTCATTCATTAAGGTATGGAGCCCTAAATAAGTATAATGCTTCTGTAAGAAAATGAGGTATTCTTGTTGTTTAGTTATTTCAGTCATGTCCAACTCTTCAAGACCTCATTTGAAGTTTTCATGGCAGATACTGGAGTGGTTTGCCATTTCCTTCTCCAGGTCATTTCACAGATGAGGAAAGTGAGGCAAACAAGGTTAAGAGACTTGCCCAGAGTCACACATCTGTTAAGTGTCTGAGGCTAGATTTCAGCTAAGGAAGATGACTCTTCATTACTCCAGGACAGGTGGTCTAGCCACTGCTCCACCTAGCTGCCCAAGGTATTCTTATATTTACAAATAATGATGCTAAGAGAAGAAACATTCTTCAGTTGTTTCTTCTTCCCTGATTAGATGGGAAACTCCCTAAGAGTAGGGACCTTGTCATCACTTTACAACAAATGTTGACCAAGATCAGGGTCTACTGGAGAAGTTCTCTTTTACTCAAGAATAGCTTCTTGGAGGTGGCCAGTGGTGGGGAAGTAGGTGAGGTAGAAAAACCTAAAAAGACATCCTATCATATACATACTCAGCTAGAGGAGTCTACCTCCTTCTTCATAATCTACCTTATCATGATCTGACCAGTCCAGTCTGGGTCCTCAGTTCTTTTCCTCTGTTGGAAGTCATGCACATAAATGGTAAGTCATGCCCCATCTTCTCAAGAACACAGAAAAAACCAAGTAGTACAGGAATCAAGGGACATGGAGAGGTCTCTAGGGTATACATTTCTGCTTATGTTTAAATCTCTAAAATCATACCACTTCCATATTTTAGGTATTTGGTCTAGCTTTGATTCTAAGGAGAGTGGTCAGATCAAAGCAGGTCACCAGCATCATGGTGCTAGGCTAGCTGCCATTGGAAGTCCTTTGGCAAGTGAGTGACTGATGAACATGACATATTAGGAAGATTAGTCTTGTGGCAGTGGTTATAAAAAAAATTGGAGGGCATAGTGTCAGTAAATTGGGGATTCTTTCCTAAGTGCCTATCATAGATCTGATTGTGTGCTCACTTGATGTAGCTGATTGAGTGAAATAGCCAAAGTTTACTAAAATGAGCGAGGACACCCCCCTAACTTGGTGTAGGCCAATAAACAGTGGGCCTCGGATACAGATGGTTTCCAAAAAGGTTTTATGTGAGTGCCCTTTGTTAGATATTGCATTATGCCCTGTGGAAAAATCCTGGAAAGTCTTTTTTTGTTTGTTTGTTTTTGGTTTTTTTTGCAGGGCAATGGGGGTTAAGTGACTTGCCCAGGGTCACATAGCTAGTAAGTGTCAAGTGTCTGAGGTCGAATTTGAACTCAGGTCCTCCTGACTCTAGGACCAGTGCTTTATCCACTGCATCACGTAGCTGCCCCCAAAAATCTATTTGAAAAGCCTACATGACTATTGTGTACAGGAACATTAATGGCCCATTCTCTGTTCTTCACAACTGCATTTAGATACAATTAAGTCAGCAGGAAAACCTAAAGGCAGAACCTAAAGTATTTGGGGTTTTATTGGTGGGGGGACTGATTGTTAGGTCCGGGGCTGAGTTTGTTTAATGGGTAGGTAACTTCCAATTACCCGTGTGTAGATTATCCATGTTAAATATTAATTCTCAAGAAGGCTTTTTTGTCTGCTCCCTGGTACCTCCTCCAACTACTAGCATGTTCAGAAAATGCAAAATAATTTGAATAATAGCTTAAGCAAAAAGGTGTTAAGTGGCCAGTCTAATTCCCACCCTCCATCCCCCTTTGAAGAAATATATCCCAAGGTCAATATAAATGATTCTGCATCTGCTGGTGTTTTATATCATCTCATCCACAGCTACCTTCCATTAGTGTGGATAAACAAAGATCTATTATAATTGAATTGATTGATGAAGAGCAATATAGGGTTATGGCATTTGGAGCCTTTGAGATCATCCAGCCTGACTGCATCATTTTACAGAAGAGGAAACTGGAGACCAGAAAATGGGAAGTGACTTGCCCAAGGTCACACAACCAGCACTAGCAACACCAAGAGTTCAACCATGTCCCTAGGCTTCAAATCTCATGTTCTTTCCACTACAGTCCACCACAGCTGCCTTTCAGATTGTAAGATAACTTGATCCTAGGATTTTTGAGAAGTACTTCAACTAATCCTCCTTCCCTTTCAATAATATATGGTATGCGGCAGTAAATAAGAGACTCAGCAACTTCTGTGGATCCCTCAGGCAATGGTAAACAATCAGCAACCTGAACAGAGGATCAGAAATGCATCCTTTGCTACCCTCTCACCAGCCCCAGAATGCAGGGTCAACCAAGGACTTGCTTGCTTCCCCTGGCCTTGTAGACAAATGATGGGAAATGGTTTTCCTCTCTTGATTCACCTCTGCCAGAAGCATCATTCGGTATTTTTTCAAATACTTTCCTCTTTTCAATTTCTCAAGAAATGTCTGAGTTTATTTTTGTTTTTATAACAATAACAACAACAACAATAATGCTGCTTATTTTCTGGGTCAAATCAGTAACACAGATGAAATGCTGCTGGATTTTTGTTTTGTCTTTTAAAAAAAGCAGGGTGTTAATCACTTTGAATTTATTTTCTAAAGAATTATGAGGTTATATGAGACTAGGGAGTGATCTTCAATTTCCCAAATGCCCTAAAATATTGGAAATTTGAGAACAAACATTCATTTATTATCTGCTTCCCATTTTATTTCCCCTCTTATACATACCCCTTCCTTTCTCTTCTCTCTTTTCCATTATAAAACTCCAATAAAACCTCAATAAACTATGGTCAACTTTATAAATTGGGGTAAGCTGGTCATTTTTAAAGGAATTCAGACAAAGACCTTCACAGGCATTTAGCTCCTGTCAATTACTGTCCAAAAAATCAGTGTTGCCTCCCCATCTCCAATGATTCTAATTGGGAATTTGGGGCAATGTGACCATAGTGTTCTGTTTACCATAAATAAAAGGAGGGGCAGCTAGGTGGTGCAGTGGATAAAGCACTGGCCCTGGATTCAGGAGGACCTGAGTTCAAATCTGACCTCAGATACTTGACACTTACTAGCTGTGTGACTCTGGGCAAGTCACTTAACCCTCATTGCCCCACAAAATAATAATGATAATAATAATAATAATAATAATAATAAATTAATATTTTAAAATAATGATGATAAGTGATGTTTTTAAAATTTTACAAAATGCTTTCATAGATTAATTTTTTTGATCTTTACAACCACCTCGTGAAGGAGGTGCTATTGCTATCCCCATTTTCTAGAAGAGGAAACTGAGTCTAAGAAAGGTTAAGTGACTCTCCCCAGGTCACACAATGGAATGAATGCTGGATTTCTAGCCTAGGATCTGGGTTCTTGTCCTGGTTCTGCCTATTATTACTTGTATGATGTTGGGCAAGTCACTGCACACCTCTGGGCCTCGGGTTCTTCATTTATAAAATTAGAGGGACCAGCTTCCCTCTAAGTTTCGTCATAGCTCTAAATCCATGGTGAGATGATACTAGAATCCTGACTCCTGTACTGAGTTGCCTTGCTATAGAGGAAAAACCCTTGGCCTACTGGATGGTTCCAACTTAGGAGCAAGACAAGGGCATTCTTGGGCCCAGGCTCGGGAAACATTGGGAGGTAGAGCTTTGGCTAAACTTATCTACTGAGTCATAACCCAACATTCAGGGGAAATCAATCAATCAACAAGCATTTATTAAAAACCTGTACCAGGAACTGGGGCAACAGGAATAAAAATGTCACAAGGGACAGTGCAAAGAGCACTGGTTGGGGTCAGGAAACCTGGGTTCTAGATCTGTTTCCTCATGTCTAATATAACTGCAATGGACTCAGGTCTTTTTTGAACTCTAATATGTTATGTATCAGGCCTGTGGGGTAGCTTCCATAGCTCTTCTGTTCTAAGAGTAGGAGATTATATGTGGGTTTAGCCACAGAGATGGAAGCATTAGATTTAAGACACAGCCTATATTTGTATTAGAGCTTTGTTTGAGTTATTGTTTCAGAAGAACGAAGGAAAGGGAAGGGAAGGGAAGGGAAGGGAAGGGAAGGGAAGGGAAGGGAAGGGAAGGGAAGGGAAGGGAAGGGAAGGGAAGGGAAGGGAAGGGAAGGGAAGGGAAGGGAAGGGAAGGGAAGGGAAGGGAAGGGAAGGGAAGGGAAGGGAAGGGAAGGGAAGGGAAGGGAAGGGAAGGGAAGGGAAGGGAAGGGAAGGGAAGGGAAGGGAAGGGAAGGGAAGGGAAGGGAAGGGAAGGGAAGGGAAGGGAAGGGAAGGGAAGGGAAGGGAAGGGAAGGGAAGGGAAGGGAAGGGAAGGGAAGGGAAGGGAAGGGAAGGGAAGGGAAGGGAAGGGAAGGGAAGGGAAGGAATATTATTATTTCATTTGATCCTTACAACAACCTTGGGAGGTAGGTACTTTTATTATCTACATTGTACAATTGAAGAAACTAAAGCAGAGAGAGGTTAAATCACTTGCCCAGGGTCATACAGCCAGTATGTATCTGAAGCCACATTTGAATTCAGGCCTTCCTAACTCCAGACCCAGCACTCTATGAACTGCATTATCTAGCTGCCTCTTAAGAATGACTGCAGCATAAAATTTAGAGCTACATATGGCCTAGCAAACACTTTCATTTTACACTTGAAGAAAACAAGGCCCAAAGAGTTAAAGGGACTTGCCCAAAGTCACATGAATAGCTGGAACTAGAACCCCTAGCTTCCTGGCCACCACACCCCTTGCTCTTTGCACTTAACTGAACTGACCCTTGCCTAACTGAAGAGAAAAGAAATATACAGGAGTATAAGATGTGCCATCATAAAGAAATAATTAAGAATTTTAAAATGCAAAGCTTGCAGGGAGAGCTACAGACGGAAGCACATAAATCCCTATGAAACAGACCATATCAATTACTGCCCCCAGAAGACAGAAGAAAGGGAGATAGATCACACCTTGCACTGAGCAGTGATGAAAGTGCTCTATATATCCATGTCTGCTCAACAAATAAAAGGCAGAGAGATAACAAATTGCCTCTTCCTTGGGCATGCTCACATTTAGAAGCTAATGGCACGGTCCTAGCAGAGGCAATATGGCTCCCAGAAACTTTAAAAAACTTCTCCCCATCCTTTGACAATGAAAGGAAGATGAGGTTATTCTTCTGGAGGAAAAAAACCTCTTTGTAAAAACATAAGAAGCAGCATAGCATCGTTGATAGAGAGCCAGGTTTAGAGGCGAGAAGACCTGCCTCTGACATATGCTACCTGTGGTTGGTCATTTAATATCTCAGTGGCCCAGGTGACCGCCTAAGACTGAGTTACAGAGGACTTTCTTATCTGTACCTACAGAGGGAGTTTACATGCTATGTAATGAAATCATAAGTCCCAATTCCTCCCTAACTCTCCTGCCTCACAAAATACATAAGCTCAAACTTGATGATTAAGAGGGACTTGAGAAGGGATTTGAGAAATGAACACTCATCTCCAAGAGACCCCAAAGGGAAGTATGGAAGATGTGCCATTTCCCAGTCCTGAAGAAGCCTTAAAGGATCATTCTGCTCAGCCTGCTCTCTTCAGGAAGTTGGGTCTATACATTCCCCAAGGACAGGGGACAAGCTATCCTCTTAAGGAAAAAAAAATATTCCTTTGTTTTGTTTTGAAACAATTTCTTGTTCAGTTGTTTCAGCAGTGTCTGACTCATTGTGACCTCTTTTGGGGTTTTCTCAGCAAAGATACCAGAATTGTTTGCCATTTCCTACTCCAGCTCATTTTACAGATGGGGAAACTGAGGCAAACAGAGTTAAGTGAATTGGCCAGAGTCACACAGGTAATCAGTGTCTGAGGCCATATTTTTAACTAAGGAAGATGAATCTTCCTGACTCCAAGACCAGCACTCTATCTACCACCTAACTTCCCTAGAAACAATATCAAAACCATGTGTGAACACTGACTCTTTTCTTCTTAAAGTCACATGTTAGAATAGCAGCATGGAGTAGTTGAAAGACTATTGGACCTAGAGTCAGAGGGCCTGAATTCAAGTTCCCGTTTGCCATGTGAGCCTGGGCAAGCCTCTTCACTTCTGTTTCTGTGTCTCAGTTTCCTCATCTATAAAATGGAGGGCTTGACACTCTACTAAGTGCTGGGGATATAAATACAAGCAAACAGAAAGGTGGACCCAGCCCTCAAGGAGCTTACATTCTAATGAGGGAGGGGAGCTGCTGAGAGTACCAAGAGTGGGGGCATGGCATTGGTGTGGATGTCTAGAAAGTCAGAAGCACAGTCAGGAGGGCAGAGAAAATTGTTAGACCTGGGTTCCTGCCTACAATGGAGGCTCACAAAGTCGGCGGATCCCCCATCTCTGATCCAACATAAGCACATTCTGTGCAAAGCCACAGTCCAACTCTTTGGGGGAAAGTATGAAAAAGCGGGGCAGCTGGGGGGGCAGTGAATAAAGCACCAGCCCTGGATCCAGGAGGACCTGAGTTCAAATCTGACCTCAGACACTTGACACTTACTAGCTGGGTGACCCTGGGCAAGTCACTTAACTCTCATTGTCCTTTGAAAGAAAGAAAGAAAGAAGGAAGGAAGGAAGGAAGGAAGGAAGGAAGGAAGGAAGGAAGGAAGGAAGGAAGGAAGGAAGGAAGGAAGGAAGGAAGGAAGGAAGGAAGGAAGGAAGGAAGGAAGGAAGGAAAGGAAGGAAGGAAGGAAGGAAAGGAAGGAAGGAAGGAAGGAAGGAAGGAAGGAAGGAAGGAAGGAAGGAAGGAAGGAAGGAAGGAAGGAAGGAAGGAAGGAAGGAAGGAAGGAAGGAAAGAAAGAAAGAAAGAAAGAAAGAAAGAAAGAAAGAAAGAAAGAAAGAAAGAAAGAAAGAAAGAAAGAAAGAAAGAAAGAAAGAAAGAAAGAAAGAAAGAAAGAAAGAAAGAGAGAAATCAAAGAAAAGTATGGGGCAATGTCCCTCCCTCCTCTCCCAAGAGTGAGGCCAGTTCAGCATGTGGCTTCCCTAGGAATCCATGTTGAACAAGCCTAGTCAGTAGGAACTTGTTTTAGGATTCATTCATCTTCCTCAAGCCTGGCTCTTTCATCATGATTACAGCAGCAGCAACTAAAGCAACAATATGAGAATATCCATAACCATTCATTTATTTCCAGGAAAAAAAATGTCATAACATAAGTATGAGATTTTAAAAATAATAGCGGAAATCAATACTGTGAGGGAAGGAACAAAGTGAGATAAGGGAGACGCAATCCTGGCCATACCAAGTAGTCTACAATTGCTCAAACAAAGCTTCAGTTTCACCAGTGGCCCCTCCGTTGACTCCCACAACTATCCCTGCCCCTGAGAAGACAGAGCACATGAGATGAAGGCCTGAGCCTCACTCCTTTCTCAGGAGCTGGGGCTCTGGGAGGGCTGGTTCTACAGTTTGACAGATGGGGATGGTTTTCAGCCTGGTGTCAGTGATAGATTTGGATTAAACCCCAGGGAGGGTTTACCTTATCACACCCAGAGCTGTCAAAACCAAGAGGCAAGAGCGTCTCCTGGAGGAGAAAGATTAGTTGGTGTAAGGCATGTCCTCATTTATCTAACTTGACTGATTTGTCCAGCAGGCCCTCCCTTCTTGGAAAAAGGATACGAAAAGCCTGTATCATAGATGCCTTTTTATCCAAATGCCCATCTGATTCCCACTTGCTTTGTATTAGTCTGGGAATTCTGCAGCACTAAATCTACCATTGGCATAAAGGATTCTCAGCCATGTATTAGACCTAGCCAGCAATTTGGATGTCAAAGCATGATGCTAATGAGGGGTCCAAGGTCACCAGGTTCCATTCTGGACAGATGCTTTATACAGGAAACACACACACACACACACAATGATATCTGATACAAACTGCTCCCCTGATCTGAGCTGGCCATGTGAAAACACACAAGGAGAACCAGCTGAGAGAATGTTGAAGGCCCAACCTAACCCATCATCACTCCTAGAAAACAATCCAGTGCCTATACCTCCCTAAGGAGGCCTGCTAACATCATTTTCATGTGTGAAAGACACTACATTAATAATGGATTACTGGGGGCAGCTAGGTGGTGCAGTGGATAAAGCATCGGCCCTGAATTCAGGAGGTCCTGAGTTCAAATCTGACCTCAGACACTTGACACTTACTAGCTGTGTGACCCTGGGTAATTCACTTAACCCTCATTGCCCCGCCCTCCCCAAAAAAAGAATTACTATTACTAGGTTTTTTCTGTCACTGGAATAGACATCAGTAATTTTTAATCTAAGGGGTAATATGTAATATACTGAAATAAGACTTTTGGGACAGCCTCCATTGAGGATGAAGATAAGACATGTTTTACTTTTAGAGACCAGAGTAGTGGCTATGACCTGCATCATGTACCTCTGACATAGCCCACTCTTAGTTGTGGCCACTGGGAGACAAATAAACATAGACAAATGAAATCCACAGAGAATCCCGAAACTTCATTTTAGCTCATGAACATAAACGTAGATACAGAATGGCAGAGCTTAAAAGTCATCTAATCCAAACCCCTCACTTAGGACATGAAGGGGCAGAGGCCCAGAGCTTGCATGATCAAGGCTACCCACCTAATTGGTGGCAGAGCCAAGGATTTCAAGGAATAGAAATCATTCTTAAAAGGAATCTTGAGGGCAACTAGGTGGCACAGTGGATAAAGCACCAGCCCTGGATTCAGGGACCTGAGGTCAAATCCACCCTCTGACACGTGACACTTACCAGCTGTGTGACCTTGGGCAAGTCACTTAACCCTCATTGCCCTACCTAAAAAAAAATTTAATTAAAAAAAAAAAAGGAGTCTTGAAGTAAACTGAGAAACATGGAACAGTGGGAAACTCACTGGCTCTGCAGACAGAGGAACTTTGATGCTTACTATCTATGTGGTTTGGGCAACTCCCTCGACCTCCTGGGGCCACAGTTTCCTAATCTATAAAACTAGGAAGTGGGACTAAAACGATATCTGATACTCCTCCTAGCTCTAAATCTATAATCCTCCCACCTGAGCAAAATATAATAATGAGGACAAGTTTAGGGAATGGGGAGGGGGGAGCGCAGTGTGTGTAAAAGGACAGGAAGAAGTGGTATAAAGCACTCCAAAGTCAAACAGAAATTGTGTTTTGAATTATCTATTGTCCTGCATTCTCTCCCCTTTCCCCCCCACTCCTTATTCTCAGTTACATGCATGAGATCTCCAAGAGTTATCCACATACCCAAGAAAAATCCTTCTGCGGCAACTCTGGTCAGTCATTGTGGTAGTCACATTAAGGTCTTGGTGGGGGCCCCCCTCAGTAAATTGTATGGCCTGACAGTGGCAAGCCAGTGGTTAGTGTAGCCCAAGGACCAGGAATATGTCTGTCTGTAGGAACAACCTACCCAAGATGGCTACCACTTCATCATCCTGAATCACTTCTAAAGAACCCGAAACCACAAAGCAGAGGCTGTCGACACTCTCGCCAGCATGGTAGATGAGGTCACCGGGGGCGCAATGAACCGTCTGGAATTCCATGGCCAGGGCCCGGAGGCAGCCATCACTGGCCAGCCGAAATGCTGGATGCTCCTTGAACACCTTCCGATTTAGGTGCACACATATATCAGCCCTCATGTCCTTGGGGCATATCTGGAGGACCTAGGAAAAGAAATAAGATGGTAACTATCTAGGTCATTCCTGCTGCTACCACAAGATTATGGCTTCCTTTTTGTAGAGGCAACATTGTGCAGTGGAAAGAAAACTGGGTTGGGAATTGGCAGACTGGTATTCAAGCCCCAACATTCACATTTACTAAGTGTTTAACCTGGATTCTTCTCCCTGGCCTCAGACGCTTACTTGCTGCGTGACTCTGGGCAAGTCACTTAACCCTGTTAGCCTCAGTTTCCTCATCTGTAAAATGAGCTGGAGAAGAAAATGGCAAAAACACTCCAGTATCTTTGCCAAGAAAACCCCCAAATGGGGTCATGAAGACTCAGACATGACTGAAAAATGACTGAACAGAAGTCAAATATAAAATCAGCCTGTCAAGGTTGAGACTGAACTTTTACTAAAGATCCAAGTCCAGGTCAAATAATTCTCAAGTTCTGTCCTCAAAATAAAATGGTGGATGAAGAAGTCATCAGGTTTAGCAACAGGGGCTTTCTAGTACACGGTAAATGAAGAATTACACTTTTAAAACTCATAGGCTCTTTTTTCTTTCTTTCTTTCTTTCTTTCTTTCTTTCTTTCTTTTTTTTTTTTTGGGGGCAGGGCAATGGGGGTGAAGTGACTTGCCCAGGGTCACACAGCTAGTAAGTGTCAAGTGTCTGAGGCCAGATTTGAACTCAGGTACTCCTGAATCCAGGGCCGCTGCTTTATCCACTGCACCACCTAGCTGCCCCCTCATAGACTCTTTAAAGTGGATGGGACACACCCAATAAGTAGTCACCTAGGTTTTGCTTGAAAACCTGCAGTGAGGGGAAAGGCACTATCTCCCCAAAGAGTTTATACCACTTTGGGACAGCTCTAGCTGATTCAAGGGGCATTAAAGGGACCACTGAAATTCCTTAAGCAATGAGTCACATGGTCAGACCTGTGCTTTAGGAATATCAATTTGGCAGCAGTCTGAGGGATAGAATGAAGAGGAGAGAGGGGCTGGATGTGACCCCCCTCTCTCTATACACAAACACACATGCGCTTGAACACACACACACACACACACACACATACCCCAATTTCGAGGCTATTGAAATTATCCAGGCAAAAGGTGATGGACTGAATTAAGGTGGTTTGAGTTTGAGTAGAGAGAAAAGGATGGATGTAAGCAGTGACATGCTGGGGCTCCACCTGCACTGGCTAGTGTGAGCCAATTGTAAAATGTTCATTATGAAGGTTTACACCTCCATTAGGCAAATACTATAAATCAGGGATTAATTTATTGCTTTGCTGATTGTCTACTCTTAAAAAAGTGATGGAAAATGCTAATCATGCCGATTAAACTTAAAAGTTAATTGTGCATACATTTCCTTTTATTTTAATTTTTGGAGAGCCAGTTGTTAAACATTAACCAACATACTCCCAGATGTAAGAAATCTTAGACAAGTAGAATCCACAAGACTTAACAGCTGATTACATGTGGAGGATGAGGAGTGAGGGAGATGAAAAGCAATGAAAAACATCCTTAAATCCCCACAAATCTGAATAGGGGCTTCCTCTCTCAAAGCACACTGCATGCAAGAAAAATCAGCATGTCATGTCCTAACTGTGCCCACTGGTTTGGAACCAAGATTTATCTACTAGGTGAATTCACCTTTAAATATTTGGTTTTCCCAGGATCAAGCAGCAATGCTCTACCTAGCAGCAGCTGCCAGGAGAGCGAGGCCTCGATGATGAAATGATGTTTTATTCATGGGCAGTACTCTGAAAACCCTGTGTATATGGGTGTGGATGAGGGAGAGGCAACAGAGCTTGGGCAGCAGAATTTATGGACTGCCATGGCTATCAGTCAATCTCATCTCTGTTAGTTCTTGCTCTAACAAGTGTTCTCTCTCTCTCTCTCTCTCTCTCTCTCTCTCTCTCTCTCTCTCTCTCTCTCTCTCTCCTCTCTCTTCTCTCCTCTCTTTCCTTCACATTCTCCCCTTTTTTCTTCTCTCACTTTCTCTGTCTTTTCTCTCATACTTTCTTTTTCTTTTTCTGTCTCACTTTTTCTCTTACTTGCTCATTTTCTCTCTCACTTTCTCTTTGTCTCTTACTTTCTCTTTCCCACTTTCTCTTTTTCTCCTCTCACTTTCTTGCTTTCTCTGCCTCATACTTACTTTCTCTTTCTTCTTTAATTTCCTCTGTATTTCTTTTTCTCACTTTTCCATATTCTCTCACTTTCTCTTTTTAGTTCCCTCTTACACACACACACACACACACACACACACACATCTGTCACCAAGATAGGAGCTTTCACTCTCATCTCCCCAGCCCAACCTTCCTTGCTATTTGGCTTCCTCGGGATTCCTTTCCTTTATTTACTTTAGAGACCCAAGACATTAACAGGAATGTGTCAGTATGGGAGGCTGGGCCATCTCATCTAGAATTACAGCTATAAGAGGTCTGAGAAGTCGTCTTGCACAAATACTTCACTGTAAAGAGTGGGAAGAAGGCAGAAAAGGTGAGATGAACTTTTGTCTAAGATCAGATAGCTCGCTGGCAGCCAACCATTGGCAGCTAGTCACCATTGACTCCAGCCTAGCACCATTTCTAAGCATTCCTAATAATTTTCAAACCTAATACAGCCTTATGAGGGAGGAAAAAAGCTGGGAAAAAGAATCAAGATGAAGGCATCATCTATCTTCTCTACAGAATTGCTTTCCAGGCAGGTTTATTAACCTCCACAAGAAGGCTGGCCAGACAAACTTTTATGATGCCACATCACTACCAAAGCGCTGCTCTCCCAGGATGAGGAGATGCTCATATTCAATTTATGTCACATCTTCAACTCTTGACCATGCAGATCAAAGAAGGAATAGTAACATCAATAATCCAAATCCATTAATATTTGCCTTTCTGGGGCAGCTAGGTGGTGCAGTGGATAGAGCACTGGCCCTGGATTCAGGAGTACCTGAGTTCAAATCCAACCTCAGACACTTAACACTTACTAGCTGTGTGACCCTGGGCAAGTCACTTAACCCCAATTGCCCAGCAAAAAAAAAAAATATTTGCCTTTCTATAAACATATTCTGCCATATGTATAGAAGATTTGTCTCTTTATAACAATGTTCAGCTCAGGCTAATATTTGTTTTTGGGTTTTTTTGGTTTTTTGCAGGCAATGGGGGTTAAGTGACTTGCCCAGGGTCACACAGCTAGTAAGTGTCAAGTGTCTGAGGCCAGATTTGAACTCAGGTACTCCTGAATCCAGGGCCGGTGCCTTAACCACTGCGCCATCTAGCTGCCCAGCTCAGGCTAATATTAAAACAAATTTCAATTCCCTAAGTACACACTGGCTACAGCAAGAAACCTACAGAATTACAGGGAGAAGGTGGCCAGGATTAAATATTTGTTTTTAAAATAATTCACAAAGTGGTTAATCGACACCTTTTTAATAGAGAATTAACTGTGCATTTCTCACATGAGTAATTTTTTCACTCTATAATGCAATTTGATCAAATCTTCCTTCAACGATTTAATGATATTAATTTAACACAACCAAACTCTCAGAGCAGGATAGGGATTTGATCATTATCCCCATTCCAAAGATGATAAAACTGAGGCCCAGAGTAGCTGCTTAACTGATCCCAAATTATATCTATAACCTGATATAACTGATTTATATATCTGTTCTATTCTTCTAGTGGAATGTAAGCTCCTTGGGGGAAAGAAAATTTTTGCTTTTATCTTTGTATCTCTAGAGACTTATACACAGTAGTTGGGCAGCTAAGTGGCACAATGGATAGAGCCCCAGCCCTGGAATCACGAAGGCCTGAGTTCAAATCTGGCCTCAGACACTTGGCACTTACTAGCTGTGTGACCCTGGGCAAGTCACTTAACCCCAATTTCCTCAAACATTCAGAGTCCTCTCCAGTCATCCTGATGTATATGCAGATGGCTCTGGAGGAGAGAGTGATTTTGGAAGGAAACTAGAAAATATGAAAGGTACAGGTGAGGAAAGGGTGCATTATAGGTATGCAGAGATAAAGGTGTAGGGAAATAATATGGCATGTGTTAGGAAGAGCAAGAAGGCTAGTGTAGCTGGACCACAGAATGTGTGAAAGGAAATAATATATAATAAGGAAGTTGTGTGTAACAAATATTGGTTGAATGGCACCTAATTAACACCCTAAATTGTGCAATGGAGAAAGCTAAGTAACAAGTAGTTTTTCCTAAGTTCTCTATCTCTTACCTTCTCAGTGTCGATGCCTCTGGACATGGACCAAGTGGACACAATATAGTCCATGACTCGCTCACTGAGTCCCTTTGGCACCTGGTAGAGCTTCAGGAAGTCCCGGACACTGTTGAGCATCTCATGGTACCTGTTGGTGTTTGCATACATCTGCTGGAAAATGGTGGTCACATTCCCAAAAATGGTGGCGTATAGGAGGGCTGTGGGTGAGAGGGAAAAGGAAATGACATGTGAGTGAGAGTCTGGAAGTGGGATGACCTCCTCAAAACATGCTATAGAAACGGCCAGGAAGTCAGGCCAGTGGACAACATGTCTAGAGGCTAAGACCATGAGTACAAATAATACAGGCATGTTGGAAGACTGGTATGCCTGAGCATCATGAAATAGTAGGAGAAGGACTAGGAAAAACACAACAAAGATTTGGCCAGCTAGTGTCAAGTCCTAGATATAATTGGTTATTAGCCAACTGACCAAGCATTACAGCCCCCCTATCCATGTTCTTCGGCTAGAATCTTTCTGGATTCTGGGCTCTCTAGAACCCCAGCTCCAAGTAGGAGCTTTTCCTCTACCGTCACAGCCCCTGCTGCCCTCCTCTGGCCATGACAAGACTTGAATGTTTATATTGACCCAGCCCTCGTCCCCATCCAGCTCATGTTCATCCAATTAGAACTGGAAGGGACTGTAGAGAGAAGTCCAATCCTTCATTTTACACACGAGGAAGCTGAGGCCAAGAAAGGGTAAGTAACTTGCCCAAAGAAGGAGGGAAGCAAGCATTTATTAAACACCTGCTATGTTTCAGGTATAATACTACATGCTTTATAAAAGTTATCTCATTTGATTCCTGAGAGGTAGGTGCTATTATTACCCACATTTTGCTTTCAAGGAAACTAAGGAAGGCAAATTATGTGACTTGTTCAAGGTTACACAGCCAACAAGTGTATGTTTTATAAAAATGATCTCATTTGATCCTTCCAACAACCTTGGGAGGTAGGTGCTGTTAATTGTCCACATTTTCCTTTTAAGGAAACTGAGGCAGACAAGTCAAGTGACTTGCTCAGCATTACACAGCTACTAAGTATCTATGCTGAATCTGAAGTCAAGTCTTCCTGAATCCAGGCCCAGTGCCATATCTATTGGGCCACATAGCAGCTCCTAGGTCACACAGGGCAGTTAACAGGAGAGGCAGAATTCAAACCTAAGTCCTCTGACTCCAAATTCCTTACTCTTTCCACTGTACTATGCTACCTGGTATTCCTAACCCCTTTCTTAGCCTCCTAAAATGTATGCCACAAACTCCAGGTCATCAGTCAAGTGTCCTCTGAGCAACTCTACTGGAGACCTTAGACAAAGAATCATTGAATCATAGACTCTTAGAGTGAGAAGAGACCTCCCGGTTCATAGGCTACAGCCCATGAATGTAGTCTACAACATCCTGGACAGGAGCTCTTCCAGGTGCTGGCTGAACACCTCCAATGAAAAGAAGCTCATTACCTTACAAGACAGGTTTACCATTTGGGGAAGAGCTCTAATTGCTAAGAATTTAGTTGTGTTTTTTCCTTTATACTTGACAATATCTGCTCTTCAACTGCCTCCACTCACTGGTTCTGGTTCTACCCTCTAGAACCAAGAAGAACAAGTATAATCTCCCTTCCATGTGAGGTCTCTTCAAACACAACAAAAATCTATCAAGTCATTCTCACTAAATCTCCTCTTCTTCAGGTCATGGAATCACAGAGTTCTGGAGTTTTAAAGGCCCTCAGAAGCCATTAGGCGGGACCCATAAATGAACATACGTTTATAAGAAACTGATCAGCCTCTGCTTGAAGACTTCCAAGGAGGAGGAACTTACTATCTCTCAAGGAAGCCCACTCTACTTTTGGATAGCCCTAATAACCTGGTGGCACAGTGGATAGAGCGTGGACCTGGACTCAGGAAAACGTATCCTCCTGAGTTCAAATCTGGCCTCACACACTTACTAGCTTGTGACTCTAGGCAAGTCACTTAACCCTATTCAACTTAGTTTCTGTAAAATGAGCTGGAGAAGGAAATGGCAAACCATGTTGGGATCTTTGCCAAGAAAACCCTAAATGGGGGGGGGGGCGGCTAGGTGGCGCAGTGGATAAAGCACTGGCCCTGGATTCAGGAGGACCTGAGTTCAAATCCAGTCTCAGACACTTGACACTTACTAGCTGTGTGACCCTGGGCAAGTCACTTAACCCCCATTGCCCCACAAAAAAACAAAAAAACAAAAACAAAAACAAAAAGAAAACCCTAAATGGAGTCATGAAGCATTGGACTTGACTGAAAAATGACTCAACAACAACAACAATTGTTAGGAAGTTTCTCTTGACAGAGCATAAATTGGCTTCTTTGCAACTTCTATGCAGGGCTCCTATTTCTGCCTGCTTGGACTAAGCAAATTAATCTAATCCCTCTTCTATCTGAGAGTCCTGCAAAGACTGGAATAGAGCTATCATGTCCTAAGTCATCTCTTCTCCCCTCTAGGATAAATATGCCCATTTCCCTCTACCATTCTTCATATGACAGATTCAAAGTCCTTTACTATCCTGGTTGGCCCCCAGTTTATCAATGTCAGGTAGGTGGCATAGTGAATAGTGTTATGCCTTGGTTCAAATCCACCCTCAAATATGGATGAGCTATGTTACCCTGGACAAGTCATTTGAACTATCTACCTCAACTTCATCAACTATAAAATGTTAATAATAATAAAATATTAACCTCCCAGTATTGTTGTGAGGATCATATGAGACTATATTTGTAAAGTGTAGAATGTGATGTCACAACTTGCAGAGAATTGGATTTAAGCAAAGCAGGGCTGCGCAAAATCACCAGCCTTACTCTCTCCTCCAGAGCCATTTGGGTCCAATATATAGATCAGAATGACTGCAGATGGCCCTGGATGCTTCAGGCAATCAGGGTTAAGTGACTTGCCCAGGGTCACACAGCTAGTAAGTGTCAAGTGTCTGAGACCAGATTTGAACTCATGTCCTCCTGACTCCAGGGCCAGTGCTCTATCCACTGCATCACCTAGCTGTCTTGGCCCATAATCGACATTTAATCAATGCTTGTTCCCTTTTCCTCTTCTTAAATCATGGTGTCCAGAACTGAAAACAATACTGCAGAGTATGTCTGATGAGGGCAGAGAGTGTACATCACTTCCCTATTACTGGAATCTATGCCTTTCTTAGTGCAGCTCAAGGTCAAATTCGGTTTTTTGACTATACTATTATACACGTCCAACTTCTTTCAAACCATCCATATGACATGGATTCCTTCATCATCTTGGAATCCCTTAGATGTCTTCCATGATTTCCTA
Organism: Dromiciops gliroides; assembly: GCF_019393635.1. Lineage (NCBI taxonomy): Eukaryota > Metazoa > Chordata > Mammalia > Microbiotheria > Microbiotheriidae > Dromiciops > Dromiciops gliroides. The sequence goes on from NC_057864.1 coordinate 111,164,820, forward strand.
AGTGTGGCATCTAAAAGGGGATACAATATTCTAAATACATTCTGATCAGAACATAATACATTAGAATTATGATCCTTTTCTACATGAACACTAAACACTAAACATCTACTAATGAAGCCTCATAGTGTATCAGCTCTTTGGTGATTAAGGGGAAGAATAAGCATTCATTAAGTGCCTACTGTGTGCCAGGCTCTGTGTTAAATGCTTTACAAATATTATCTCATTGGATCGTGCTGAATCATACTCCTGTCTCATTTCGAGAGAGATAGAATCCCTGTTTTGTTCACCTGAGCTTCTTTCTACCCCTGTTTCCCCTATTCAATGCAGAGGAATGTTTTACTCCAAGTATAATTCATGATTTTCTCCATCACAGGTCTTCTTTAATCCCCTATTCCAACTTATTATGAGCTTTATGGATTCCAGTTCTCTTGAACTGTGTGTTAGATATACCTTCCAGTTTTGTCACACACCATTTTGATTAGCATGCCAATGGCGTTTTCATCTAAGTTACTGATAAGGCTAATGAGCAGAGCTGGGCTTATGCAAAATTCCTGAGCCACTACACTAGAGACCTTTCTTCAGTCTGAAAACTACCCACTAAGCAACATGCTTTGGGTCCAGTCAAGTAACCAATTCAGCATCCACCTAGCAGTACCATTATCCAACCCTCATCTCTTCATCCTTTTCACAAACATGTCAGGAGAGTCTTTGTCCAACACCTTGTTGAAAGTGAGGCTTTTTATGTCGAAAGATTCTCCTTTTATTAATTATTAATTAATAAATAATCATTAGATGGCAGGATTAAGAGCTAGTCTATGGAGGACCAGTGAGATGACTAAGGTGATAAGGAAGCAAGGGAAGAATTGAAACATAAGTCCTCTGTCTCCAACACTATTATAGTCAGACTCTTTTCAATATATTGCACTCAACCCAGAGTTGTATGGGACAATTATAAATGAAGCTTCTCCAGGAGACAAGGGAGGGCGGGTAACCAAACTTAGCTTCAATGATAATGAAAAGCATTTTTCACTCAGGCTGGGGAAATATATGAAAGGAAAGATTAAAGGGGAAAAAAACCATAGATGGGGAGAGGGATGATATTTGAATGACTGTCATGTGGCAGAAGAATTAGATGTATTCTTCTAGGCTCCAAAGGGTCAAACTGCCAACAATAGATGAAAATTACAGGGAACAAGATTTCAGCTCAATAAAATTCAGAATTTCATAAGAATTAGAGAAGTTACAGTGCCAATATAATAAAATGATGAAGCTATCTAAAATTTACTGCTATACCAATCAAACTACTAAGAGGGTACTTTACAGAGCTAGACAAAATAACAACAAAATCTATTTGGAGGAATAAAAGGTCCAGAAACTCAAGGAAAATAATGGAGGGGTGGGTGAGGGCAAGTAAAAATGAAGGCAGAATGACATTTCTAGATCTCAAAGTATATTTCAAAGCAGTAATCATTACAAATATTTGGTATTGGTTAAAAAATAGAAAAGTAGATCAGTAGAAGAGATTAGAAAATGAAAAATTAGAAACACCTGGATTTGACAAGTCAGTATTAAATAAATTCGAGAATATAAGCTGCTTGAGAAAGAACTCCTTATTTGGCAACTGATACTGGGTAACTAGAAAGCAGGTTGGTAACAATTAGGTATAAACCATCATATTGTACCATTTACCATAGTAAGCTCAATATGGAAATGTGACCTGAATATTAAAGGACACACCATAAAAAAAATTATTGGAGAACAAGATAAGGTATCAAGACAACTATAGCAAGGAAGAGAATTCGTTACTAAAGAAAAGAGGTAGTAACAAAGCATAAAACTGATTTTTAACTAAATGAAATGGAAAAGGTCTTGCAAGAAAAATATCAATGCAGCTAGGATAAGAAGAAAAATCTTTACAATAAATATGTCTGAGAGGGGTCTGCCAACCAAGATACTTGGGAATTCATACAAACATGTAAGACTGGAGGCCATTCCTCAATGGACAGGTAGCCAAACACATATAAATACTTTGTCAGGTAAATTATTATAAACTATTTACAACCTTATGAAAAGTTGCTTTAAATCACTAATAGGAGATAGACACATTAAAATAACTTTGAACTGCTCTCAGCAATACAATCCAATACAATCCAAGGCAATCCTAAAGGACTAATGATGAAACATACTATCCACCTTCAGAAAAAGAACTGATATTGATTGCACATAGACTGAAGCTTGCTATTTTGCACTTTCTCATTTTTTTACTTGTCTTTTTATGTAAAATAACTAATATGGTAATGTTTTACATAATTGCATATGTATAACCTAGACTAATTGCTTGCAACCTTGGCAGGTGGGGGAGGGAGGGAGGGAATGAGAGAGGGATAGAATTTGGAACTCAAAACTTTAAAGAAAAAAAAAACAACTTTGAAGTTTTATCTCACATGGCAAAGATGACCAAAATAGAAAAAGTCAACATCAGAATTACAGAAAGATAGACATTCTGGTACATTGTTGGTGGATCTTTGAATTAGCCTGTTTCAAAAAGCAATTTGCAATTATATTTTTTTAAAAAGGCTAAAATGTCCACAAACTTTGACCCTGAGATCCTACTACTAGGCACATATCCAAAAGAGATCAAAGACAGAAAAAAGAAAGTTTTCACGTACAGCCAAATATTCATGGAAATGCTTTGCAAGCACCATGGATTTGGGTATGGTTAAAAAAAATTATGGTGTGTGAATGTAAAGGACTAGTACTATGCCATAAGAAAGTATGAATATGAAGTATCCAGAGAAATGTGAAATACTTATATGAAATGAGACAGTAAAATAACCAGGAAAACAATACACACGGTATTCTCTGCCCCTCTGGTTAGAGGGCAGAGGTATGAATTACTCAATCTCCATTTAAGGAAGAGGCAAGACAAGGAAGACACCTCAGAAATCCCATTTTCTACCTAGTTGAATTGATATTGTACCTTTTGACTCACCCACTATGCCCTCACACAGGGTACTTTCCCTGCTCCCCCTCCATACCTTCCTCCTTTCAGTTTACTTTTGTGTGTTGTCTTCCCTCATTAGATTGTAAATTCCTTGAGGGCAGGGATTGTCATTTTTACATTTGTATCCCCAGACTTTAACATAGTGGTTGGCACATAGTAGGTACTTAATAAGTATTTATTGACCATTGGGTAATATTGACTTTGGACAATGACTACAATATAAACACAAAGAAAAAAATTCAAATGAAATGCTTTCTAATAATAATGACCAAGTTTGGCACCAAAGAACAACTAAAAAATGTACCTCCCTTCCTTCTATGCAGTCAAGGGCCTATAGGCATGAAATCCTACATGTGCTGTCATAATGAGAGGTGTGCTGGCAAATGTTCAGAGAACTGGGAAACGGTTCTCTGAAGAAAAAAATTACCCAGTGTACATGTTAAGGTTTAATCTTCATTATTAATATTTCCATCATCACTTTCATAAACTTAGACAGTCGATAAAACAATAAATCAACCCTTGATTTATAGCATTTGTTGATATCTGAGGAAATTGGAAATTTAATGATTGGCTTTCATAAGTCAGTATGAGCTGGCTCCAACACATCCCTGGGTCATATGGTTAGTTGATATGTTGATTGGTTTAAAATAGGGCTCATTGGATAGGGAAATTGATTTATTTGGAAATTAAGGTAACCAAAAAGAATAAATAAAAATAAGAAAATGTTAAAATAATGAAATAGATGTAAATGTCCTTTGTGAATTATGCTAATAATCAAAGCTCAATAGGTTCAAGGCCCAAAATGAGAAAATCCTAGGCTTAAAAATCTTTAGGTGGTAGTACAGTATGCTTTTAGATTAAAAAATGAAAACTGAAATTCACACACAAAGAATTAGAGATATCTGAAAATGTAAGTCTAAGTAAGCAGTTAGGTAGTATAGTGTGGAAAGAGGGTGATGCTTAAGAGTCAAAAAAGACACATGTTTGAATCCCATCTCAGATACTGCCTAGGTGTGAGATCTTGGACATGCCACTTAATCTCTCTCATCCTCACTTTCCTTAATTGTAAAATGTGCATTATAATAGCACCTACCTCAGAGGATTTTTGTTAAGATCAAAAGGGATAATATATGAGAATCAATTTTCAAACCTTGCACTAAACAAATGTTTGGTGGTGGTGGTGGTGGTGGTGGTGGTGGTAATAATCCCACCTACAGATAATAGCAACAGAATGATGGGCTGCCATTACATGGAACTATCTCATCATATATATATTTTGCCAGTGAGGTTTCTTGTACCCCCAAAAAACAATTAATACAAGTTTCAGCACACAAATAGCCCATCTTGTTTTATTGACTGACCACCTAGAAAAGCTTTCTAGGCAAGATTTAGGAATCTGCCCTGTTGTGTTCTGCTGCTAGAAGAATTAAACTTCAAGAGTCACACAAGTAAATGTTAAGAACTTACTATTTATCAGGCACTATGCTAAGCTCTGGGGTTAAAAATACAAAAAAAAATAGTCCCTGCCTTCAAGGAGTTTACATTCCAGTGAGGGAACAAAGGCACAGAAGAGGAAGTCTATGAACAGAGGGAACTAAGGCAAGATATTGAAATCTGGAAAGTCAAAAACACAACCAGGAGAGAAATGAAGGTTATCTTGCCTGGACCCCTCCCCAAAATGGAGACCCTGAGAGGGATTTACCAATGGGAGAAGGGGTCAGCATGGCAGAGGAATATTTCAGACTGAGAAGGCCACGGGGTGGATTGATGTGCCATGATAAAGAGGCCCCAGGCACTATTACATGTTTTTTGGGGTTTTTTTAATTTTTTTTTTTTAGTGAGGCAATTGGGGTTAAGTGACTTGCCCAGAGTCACACAGCTAGTAAGTGTTAAGTGTCTGAGGCCGGATTTGAACTCAGGTCCCCCTGACTCCAGGGCCGGTGCTCTATCCACTCTGCCACCTAGCTGCCCCTCAGGCACTATTACATGTTAACAAGCTGTACCTGCCCAAAGAATTATAGATTTTTAAATTGGGAACAGCCATCTAGTCAAATGGTCCTCATTTTATACATGAAGAACCTGCAGCCTACAAAAGATGAAAGCAATGGCTTAAATTACACAACTAGTTAGTAGTAAGGCCAGAATTCAAAATCATACTTCAAGGCTCCCAACCCATTGTTCTATCTCCTATACCATACTCAGCCTTGGGATGAAATTTTCTTCTCTATAGACTGATAGTAAAAGATTCCTACTACTATTTAGTACTGTGGTCCTGCAATTCTTTCAGTAATTAGACTCCTCCTCAGATGGACCAATAATACAGGGAAAGAGACACCATTAGCAGAGAATAGTGCTTTAAAAAGGCAAACTTTATCATGCAGAAAAATGAGATAATGTGTACACCAAAGGGTTAAAGAGGATATAAATGGGGACAACTATTTTCTAATTTCCCTGCTAGGAAGTAATGATCTCAGTCATCCCAGTCAGGATGACTGTCCAAATCAAAACTAACACCAATCTTCCATCCTCACAAGGAGTCAACTCATCACCAATGACTGAGCATCTACTTTCCTTAGGGGGAGAGAACTTAAATGGAAAGACTTAAAAACTTCCAAAGACACATCTGTATTCATATTCACATTCAATGCCCAGAGGAAGGCAACCAAATTGGTGAAGGAACTCAAGTTCATACCATATGGTGATATGTTGAAGGAATTGGGGATGTTTAACCTGAGGAAGAGAAGATTTAGTGAGTCAAGGGGGATGTAATAGCTGCTTTGGAGGAACTGAAAGACTGACCTATGGCACAGGGGACTGGACTTCTGCTTGGACCCAGAGGAAACAAGTAGAAGCAACACATAGCAAATATAGGCCCTATGTAAGGAAAAACTTTCTAGTAATTAGAGCAGTCAATAAATCAACAAGCATTTATTAAATGACTACTAAGTGCCATGGATATAAATGTAAAACCTAAATAGTTCTTGCTTTCAAGGGGCTGACATTCAAAAAAGGGGAGATATCACATATAGGATCCAGCTATAGGACATATGGCAATGCTCAGTGTGGGGACCAAATTTAATATAGGAAGAGTTAACTGGGTGGCTTGCCGTAATATTGGGATCCCCAAAATAATGAGGGACCTGTAGGTCAAAAGCTCCCTCCCCTCTGAACTGCCTTTTTAGACATTTCTCCCAGGCCAATAAGAAAGGAGCCTAACAGCCTCTTTTCCACAAACGAATCAGGTTTTATTAATGGGAATAAAATAAACAGCAAAAGTGAAATTAATAAAATCAAAGACAAGGGAATAGGGAAAAAGAAAAATGGATAATCCCCCTAACTCTAACCTAAGCCTATACAATCCCCAAACTCACTTCCAGTTCAACTAATTCAAAAGAGCAGGGCTCGTATGTTAACTCACCGCCTGGGGTCCATAGCTTCAATGGGAAGCAGTTTTGCAGCCAGGGCCCACAGGACAAACTGCCAAGAAAGAACCTCTTTCTACCCACTCACTCAGCTCACACCATCAGAAAGAAAGTGTGCTCAGCAAGCATTTACTCTCCTTCCCCCAAAAGGGGAGGTCCTTCAAACTCAATCGGAAAGTGGTTTCTCCTGATAGTAGCAACATACATCACTCAGGACAGGCCACGAGTGGCCCATCCCAATCAGTCTGCCAAATTCCATTATTTTACCACATCAGTAATCCTTAGGGCATAATTGCAAGGCAAAGTCAGCTGTTTCAGGCCTGATGACAAAATCCTTGTAGGGCAACTTCAGGTTAGATGGCAATGCTCATGAACCAGAGAGTATAATAGCAAGGTTGATGGCAAGGGCTAGTGAACTTTAACGATAAGGACTGGGAACTGTCAGATGAGGAAACTCCTTCTCCCAATGTGGATTGGCATCTTCTCTGTCATTTATAGACTTATAAAATCACCTAGGACACTGAAAGCATAAGTAACTGGCCCTAGGCCACACAGCCAGTATGTATCAGAGGCTAAACATGGATATGGGTCTTCCTGACCCAAGGCCAGCTCCCTCTGCACTATACTATGTCACCTCTCACTTTAGGAAGCAATGGCATAAATAACACTGGGCCAATCATCAAATAGCTTACATTCTCTCAGAGGAAATAACATATGTCTAAGTAAATATACACAAAATACATAACAAAGAAATACAAGGCCATCTTCAGAAGATCTGGAAAGGTCTCCTGTAAAAGGCAGAGATTGAGCAGAGATTCTTGAGAGAGGTCTAGGTGAGGAAGGAGAGAACCCCAGGCAAAAGAACTTAATAGACCTTTTAGTGAAAGTCAAAAGACTACTTACGGGGGCAGCTAGGTGTTGCAGTGGATAAAGCACCGGCCCTGGATTCAGGAGTACCTGAGTTCAAATCCAGCCTCAGACACTTGACACGTTCTAGCTGTGTGACCCTGGGCAAGTCACTTAACCCCCATTGCCCCGCGCAAAAAAAAACAAAAACAAAAACAAAAACAAAAACAAAAACAAAAAAAATACATACCAGGTTACTGTGGACAGTATTCCCATTCACTATTCCTGGTTTGGACCAGAGAATCCCTTGGATTCCATCCAATTTTAAAATTCAGTAATTCTGAGACTTTTAATTAGAAAGCAAAAGGAAAAGTAGAATACAGAGAGCCCTAAATGATCTGTGACCACTAGGGAGAAAGGGAATCTGGTTAATTGAAATCCACTGGGAATCATAGATCTTAACTTGAGTTTAAGCCCACCAGAGCTGTGTCCCAACAGCCAGATGGCCTGGTTTGAGTTTTATTTCCTTTCATCTTCTTTGTCTGCCCTTTGGTGAGATGCCGATGGGTAAGTACCAATGCACAGCAATACAGACAAAAGCCAGACAGAAAACAAGCAACAGCCAAGACCTAGGTAATCTGATCAATGGGGAAAAAACAAAACACAAAACACTTGTGACCCTTTAAGTGCAACCGAAATGTCAGTCAGTCAATAAGAATTTATTAAATGACTACAATGTGCCAGTCATTGCACTAGGCACTGGAAATACTGAGGCAAAAGAGAGTCCCTGCCCTCAAGGAGTTTCCATTTTAATGGGGCTCATTAATATGCCTTCCCTGAATCACAGAATTGAAGTGTTTATTTCTTATTAGCAAATTAGGGAAAAGTAATCATCTAAAAGTGTCTATTAATCATCTAACTGTGCCTTACTGTACACTTTCCTTACCATCAAGGCTGACTAGCTAACAATGCTCTGGGGGCTTGGTTATAATCCTAGGGGTCTGTTTCAGGGACTCCTAAACTAAAATAAACAGAGAAGCAGCTCTACAGGGCCCGAGGGTTTGAAGATGCTTCACCAGTACATTTACCAGAAGATTCTTGGCTTTAAAAAATTACTCATATCCACTTATAAGGATCAGAAAGACTTTTGCTATCCAGTGACCTGAGGGCCAAATGGAAAGAGTACTAAATTTGAATACCAGACCTACTGTGCACTACCTATGTGTGACCTCCCTGAACCTCAGTTTTTTCACTTGTAAAATAAAAGGGTAGACTATATGATTTCTAAGGTCCCTTCAAGGTTGACTGACTATGAGCTTAGGATCCATATAGTAGTAGCTGGTGGAAGAGTATATAAGAGTGATGGACCTGAAGTCAGGGAGACCTCAAGTCAAAATCCAGCCTCAAACATTAGCTGCATGATCCTGGACAAGTCACTTAACCTCTATTTGTCTCCGTTCCCTCAATTGTAAAATGGGGATGATAATACCACCTACTTTAAAATGTATTTCTAAAAAACATTTAGTACAGTGCCTGGCACATAGGGAGACCTATATGAATAAGCCAAACAGCTGGTTTAGGACTGTATCCACTAAAAGGCAGGAAGTCCGTAGTTAATTGGAAAAGGAGGACCATTAATACTTAAATCAATGTCTGCTGTGGAACATCCAAGAAATGTTTCTTTCTCTACAATTCTTTCCAGAAAAGGAAATCAGTTTTTGGAGGACTCTTCAGTGGAAGAAGGTTTAGGTTTTTTCTTATCCTCAGAAGGCAGGAGAAAAACTGCATGGAAACAGTAGGGAGGCAACATTAAGCTGACTATAACAATGAGAGCTGTCCCAAAGAGGTATGAACAGTTTCGGGAGACCCTCACTGCAGGTCTTCAAGGAAAAGCTAGGTGACTACTTGTTAGGTATGTCCCATCCAATTTAAAGTGTCTATGAGTTTTCAAAGTTTAATTCTTCACTTACCATGCACTAGAAAGCCCCTGTTCCTCAGTCTGATGACTTCTTCATCCACCATCTTGTTTTGAGGACAGTAACTTTTGAGAATTATTTTTAAGAATTAGCAAAATGTGGAGTATTTTATTAAAGATATATCCTCCAAGATCAATGTGTGTGTGTGTGTGTGTGTGTGTGTGTGTGTGTGTTATGATCCTTTAATCACTTAGATGGACTGAATGTTTACCATTTGACTACATAAAATGTCAGTGGCCAGGAGGCAAAATCCTTAACCAAACAACCCTCAGATGATATTAATATCAAAGCCCTCTGAAGGCATTTCTAAACTCTACATGTGTGATAAGTCCTTAGGGATACTGAGGGCTATGATACTTATTTTTAAATGATTCAAAATTAAGCCATTCATGTAGCTTTGAGGTGGAGAAAGATTGGGTGCAAAACTAGGGTGAGAAACCTGTGTCCTGAAAGGTAGATTTGACTGCTGTTTCATTTCACCTGGTTCATGAAAAATATTTCTACAGAGAGGCCTGTTATAACAGCACTTTAAATTCTTTTAAAGTAGCATTTTTAATGGGTGCTATCTGTCATAAGCCTTACTTATTCATCCAAATGTAGTAGTATGTATCTGAAAGGATGGTAGGGTAATGCTAACATTGGCATGGCAACTAGCAACTAATTTCTGAATTCTTATTATGATTTGAAATCCACCTTTGAGAATGTCATAATCTGGGGGGATTTGAGCAGCTACATCTGTTTCTTCCAACTCTATGAAAGTTTCTTTCCACTATATCCTGGTTACTTCCTACTATAGGCTGGTTACCATATTGGAGATAAGTATAGTCTAGAGATTAAAAGAATTTCTCAGAATCATTTTTCTGGAAGGGATTGTAACTCTATTCAAAGAAAAACTTCTTAACTATATATATAGCCAAAAGTAGAGTGGGCTGTCTTAGGGGGAATCAGATTTCCTTATCACCAGATGTTTTCAAGCACAGAATAGATGATCACTTGTCAGGGACAGTGCAGAGAAGAGTCCAGTCCAGAGAAGAGTGGTATTAGAATGTCCTGATGTTCCTCTGAGATACTGAGGAGAATACAACAAACACACACACACACACAATCATAAATTTAAAGTTGCCAGTGACTTTAGGGACCATCTAAGTCCCTAATTTTATAGATGACCCCTGATTTTATAGATGATGAAACTTGACTTCCAATTTAACATAGGTAGTTACTACCAGTGAGAAGTGGAATTTCAACCCAAGCACTCTGGCTCCCAATCCATCATTGTGTCCCCTGTACCATACTCACAAATCATGAAGAATCTGAGCTCATTTAACATCCTGCCTAGAATTACATGAAAAGCACAAACCACATTCAAATGTGGCCTTCTTGATGAATGCCAGTCAGAAAGCAATATTCTTCCAGGGGAGACAGAAGGTTATTTTTGGCTTTTTGTCTGACGGCTCACCCACAACGCGTCTTCCACTCCACCCGTAACCCATTAACAATGCAGTCTGTGCCACCTCATTTCAACTAGTGTTTTAATAGCACCACAGATAAAAGCCCAACAATTTCCACAGGCAATTACTCCAGCAAATGAATCACCAAGGTCATACACAGGTTGAAAAGGTCGCCAAATAATTTGCTACTTTTACTTATTTTCTGCTGGTTGGTTTACTAATTGCAAAAAAAAAAGAAGCACCATTTAGTTAGTTAAAAAACACCTGGCTAAACTTGGCCTAGATTGCAGGTTTGCAACTCGGGACCTTTGTTACTTTATAATGAGAGACTGAAGTTTATAATTTCACTGATATGAGTCATCAAAAGGAAGCTAATTAACTAAGCAATTTAAAATAACACAATTTTAAAATCCATTAAACAAGTCTTATCCTTAACGCAGCTCATCTTCCATTTGTGGTTATGTCTTAGCTGTCCAAGGGCCTTATCAACTTGGAAGCACTTAAAACCACAATGAAACTTTTTCTAGAGTCTTTCACCTTTTCCCCTCAAACTTTTCTTCTGAAGAAAGTTCATAGAACTAGATCAGGAAGGGACTGATGCCATCTAGTACAATTCTCTGATTTTATCGATAAGGAAAATGAAATCAGAGAGGTTAAGTTATTTGACCAGAGTCACACAGATAGTAAATACCAGAGGCAGAATTTGAATCAAATTGAGAGCCCTTGTGCTAAAGCAGCCATTCTCATAGTGGTATTCAACAGCCCCTGGGGTTCTCTGACACCCCTTCAGGAGGTCTGAGAGGTCAAAACTATTTTCAGAATAATACTGATGTTATTTGCCTATTAAAATAGCCCTCCCTGAAATGGGGGGTGGGGGGAACTTAACATCAGTTCTAAAGTTGTAGGCTGAAAGAATGAGCAAATCAAACAAACAAGAAAATAATCCCACCATAAAAAGCTATGAAGGTGATAGAGATTTTCAAGACACAAATCCAGAAGAAGAGAATGGCTGCTAAACATCTAAGAAGTCTCAAAGAAAAAAAATTTAGGCAAAAATTCAACAGGAATTCTTGTAAGAGATGAAGCGATATTTTTTATAAATAAAATGAGAGTGTTGGGGGTGGGGATGGAAAATAATTGATTGCTACAAGAGAAAGAATTGGAAAGAGGCACAAAGAGCACAAAACCTTGCTCAAGCAACAAACTCCTTGAAAATTAGAATGGACTAAATAGAAGCCAATAATTCAATGAGACAAAAAGCAATATTAAAACAAAGTCAAAAGACTGGGAAAAAGGAAAGGTAGCTCATTGTAAAAACAACTAGCCTAGAGAACAAATCAAGAAGAAGGAAAAGAGAATCATTGGACCATCTAATGTCATAACCAAGAGGAGCCCAGATATCCTATTCTCCAAGGAAAACTGATCAGACTTCTTAGAACCAGAAGGCAAAGTGGAAATAGAATCAGGTTACCTCCTGAAAGAAACCCCCAAATTAAAACTACCAGAAAAATTATAACCCAAATACAAAGCTTCCAGATCAAAGAAACAATACTAAAAACAGCAAGAAAAGAAAAAAAAGCAATCAATTCAGACCATAGTCAGGATCAGATTATTTAGCAGCCACAATTTTCAGGGAACAGAAACCGTGGAATATAATGTTTCAGAAGGCTTATATCAGCTTATAATTAAGAATAACTTACCTGGCAAAAATGAGTATGATGCTACAGGGGGAAATAGATCTTTAATAAAATAGAGGGAGAAGCTAGGTGGAACAGTGGAGAAAGCACCGGCTCTGGATTCAGGAGTACCTGATTTCAAATCCGGCCTCAGACACTTGACACTTACTAGTTGTGTGACCCTGGGCAAGTCACTTAATCCCCATTGCCCCACAATAAAATGAAATAAAATAGAGGACTTCCAAGATGAAAAGACTGGAGCAGAATAGAAACTTTGATGTTCAAACATAAGAATTAAGAGAAACATAAAAAGCTAAATACAAATGAACAATGATAAAGGACTAAGCAAGAATAAACTGCTTACATTAAAAACCAGGGATATGCTATATTTCCATTCAGAATCCTATCATCAGGAGTGGGCATAGAGGGAGTCTAATTAGACAAGACCTAGGAATGGTTGTATGTCTTGATGTTCTTAAGAGAAGAATGAAAAGAGAGAGAAGAAGAATACAATGGTAGGGCTGAAGGTAGGGAAAAGGGAAAGGATAGTTAGGGGAGGTTATCTCACTAAATCATGGTATGCAAAAAGACATCTATTAAAACAAAGAGGAGGGTTTGAGGAGAGTTGCTGACACTGGAACCTCATTGTAAACTGAACTAGTCAAAGGAAAGAAGAATACAGAGACAGAGAGACAGAAACAGAGAGACAGAGACAGAAAGAGAGACAGACAGAGAGAGACAGAGACAAAGACAGAGAGAGAGAAAGAAAGATGAGTACAGGAATATGTTTCATTCAACAGGGAAACAGGAGGAAAAGGGGAAAAGAGAGCAGAGGGAATTAGATTGATGGTAAAGCAAAATAGACCAAATAAGCATGTACAAAAATATTTATAGTTCTTTTGGAAGTGAAAAAGAATAGGAATCTGAGGGGGTGGTCATAATTAGGAATCACTGAACAAGTAAATGTGATGGAGTACTATTATGCAGTAAGAAATTATGAAAGGGATAGTTTCAGAGAAACCTGGGAAGACTCATATGGACTGATGCAGAGTGAACAGAACCAGCAGAATGATTGACATAATGACAACAATATGGTAAATACAAATAATTTTTAAAAGAATTAGGAACCCTGATCAGTGTAATTACCAACCATGACTCTAGAGGACTAATGATGAAACATGATGACTACCTCCTGATGGAGAGGTGAAGAACTCAGAATACAGGAGACACTTTTTTTGACATGGCTAGTGAGCAAATGTGTTTTGTTTGACAATACATAGGTTTTGACTAACAGAAGTCTTGTTTTCCTTTCATTCTTGACTAGTTGGGGGGAGAGAAAAGACAAATTTTTGCTAATTGAAAAAAATATACATAATTTAAAAAACAAAACAACATATCACAACAGATTGAATACAGAAGCAGTTATTAGTGTCCAGCTGTATTCTATTTTAAAGAGATTTTTTTAAAAATGTATAAAACAAAGCTATTCTTCTCACTAATTTTTTGTTTTGGAATATATAGCTATTTTTCATAAAAAGATTATCCATGTTAACATGTAATGGGTGTATTATTATTATTACTTAAGGAATAAAATATTTGAAAATGTATCCACTTTAATCAGTAACTATCAATAGATGATTTATATGAACAAATGCTCTTTAAAGTCCTCAATCATTTTTAAGAGCATAAAAGGGTCCTGAGACCAAATAATTTGAGAACAATGCTAATATATTATCAACCATTGTGCATCAAAGTGCAATAGCACGAGGTGTCTACACCCAGGATCTATTAAACAGGAAATACTTCTGAGTGTAATAATTACAATAGGAACAAAAAAACATTTTACCACTACTTTGTCCTTGAGTAGCCATTATGATCTCAATTAGTCCAGAGCTTTGCATAAGTATGAGCTGATTATCCTTACTCAGCTAGATGGTAATCAAGTCAATTGATCCTTTTGTAGCCATTGATATGGATGTTAAATGTTTCTTTGATTCAGTCATCCTCAACCAGGCTGCCTTCAAAATACTGACTCTCCAGATATTTAAAAGGCATGCCAGGGTCTTCCAACTCTGAATGTTGTTGGTAGCAAACTAGATTGATACTGAGTGAGGGGAAATGAACAAGTTAGCGAGCCCCTTGCATTCCAGCTGCTTGGCAGGGTACTTTGTGGGTAGCCTAACATGGTCTCATCTCTCCTTTGCTCTGGTTGCAAGAAGATGTATGTTGCAGCAGAAGGCATTCAGACCTCAGTGAGGCTTTCCCTTTAGCCCCAGGGTATGAGCCAAAAGTGTCTTGACTTCAGTCTAGTGTCCGTCAGGAAGAAATGAGAATCCTTCTGAATGCATGTTTCTCTTGGATGCTAAGTGTATGAATGAATTTTGAAGGTTTCTATGTTAGAATATAATTCTCCATACATAGAAGTCATTTTTGTCTGCATCTACAGCTACCCAGGTGTAGCTGAATGAGGGGACTGTGGCTAGCCTAATATCACTGTTAAAGGAGATACTCTGAGGCTAAATGGGATTCAGACATTCCCCCTAATTTAGGTCCCTTCCCTTCTCAAGCTTAGTGCACAGATTCATGCCTAGATTTCAGATTGTATTCATGACCTTTGGTCTTTAAACTCAGAATGATATCTGTATCTCAGAATAGATTTGGAGATTGGAACAAAACCTCCCCTTTATTCCCCAAGAGAAGAAAGAAGTCTCCCTCTCTCTTTCTCTCTCTGGACTTATCAAACAATGAGTTCAGGTCCTATCTCAGACACAAGTTGTGTGACCACAGGGAAATCACTTAACTTTTGTTAAACTCAGTTTTCTCATCTATAAGGTGAGTCAGTAAGACTTAATGACCTCTGAAGTTCCATCTATCTCTAAATCTATGGTTCTATGGGCTTACGTTCCTTTGCTCCTGCCTGAGCTGATGAATCCAGTGGCTGGCTATTTCCCAGTGCAGAGATGCATTACAAATCTCCATGGGCTGTTGGAGGCATTTTTCCACACTGTCCAATAGGGACATGTTTCCTTCTGAGGTAGCCCAAATATCCTGATAGACAATGCTATGAATACTTTGTTGTCCCAGGCTTCAGACAGTCTTCAGGGGTAAAGTTCCTTAAATGTTTTGGTAGATGCCAGAAACTCTGGGAACTCTTTCACCTGGTGAACTGATCTCTGGGACTGATTGTGTTGCTGGTAGGAGAAGCAAAAAATATCCAATCACTAAATGCCATTCATTTACAACTAGATTAAATTTCCTGATATCTTAACTACAGTTTAGTTCCAGCCCAGTGGAATTATGTAATGGGAGTTTGAATAATGCGACTACTACAAAGTATTGCACTAATTGGAACCTAGCTATACCAGTTTAAATTAGACAGATTTATTCATTGACCAGGCTCAAGATTGGCTTTGCACAAATTTCTAGTTTAATAGTAGCATTTCCTATGTTCCCAAATTTTACAACTAGTGGGTAAATCTGCTGCCATAGAAACCAGGATTTGGACATTGAGTAGACCACTCATTGTGAGAATCTCTATTACAGACTAGAAATTTCAGAGACACCCAGCCTCAGCCAGACCTAGTAGAACTTATCTGCCAGGAAAAGGCAAAGGATGGGGCAGCTAAGTGGTGCAGTGAATAGAGCACAGGCCCTAGATTCAGGAGGACCTGAGTTCAAATCCGGCTTCAGACACTTAACACTTATTAGCTGTGTGACCATGGGCAAGTCACTTTTGCCTCACCAAAAAAACAAAAAACAAAAAATAAAAAACAAAAAACAAAAACAAAAACAAAAGGCAAAGGATGCTCAAACCAAGGCCCAGTTGGTTATGCTCCAAGCATACTCTCCTGAGGAGCCTCTGTCTGCTTTCTTCCTCCTGCTTTCTCTGCCACTTTCCTGATGGGTGGAGCCACAGCTGGCAGCCATCCTCTTCTATTGGAATCTTATCAAGATCCTTGGAGAATTTCTCTAGTTCTTTATTTTCTGCCACCAACATTGGCAAATAAACTACAATTATCTTCCCAGTGATTCTTTTTTTAATCTTGATCCTGAGCCTTCCCATAAATGATGACCCATGAAATTTTATCTCTTGTGGACTCTGCATATAAATGTAATCAATTCTATCAAGTCCTTTGTTTGTCTGTCTAATGAACACTTCTGAGCTATCTATTCTTGTATTGACCTGCTGCTTCATTTGGTATTCAGACTTGATTTATTGTAAGACAATCAATATTGACGTATTTCAGTTCTTCAAATAGCATGTCATTTATTTCAATCACCATAGAACAAAGATTTATAGGTATCTATAAAGATGCCTACAGTAAGTTAATCTTTATAAATGACCTGAAAAGTATGGTTTTATCACCCTTTTTTTTTTTCCTTTTATGCCACTCTACACCATCACTGCAGAAGCAGATGGGGCTG
The DNA here is from genome assembly GCF_019393635.1 of Dromiciops gliroides. Lineage (NCBI taxonomy): Eukaryota > Metazoa > Chordata > Mammalia > Microbiotheria > Microbiotheriidae > Dromiciops > Dromiciops gliroides. The sequence goes on from NC_057864.1 coordinate 111,181,617, forward strand.
GTAAAGTCTATTGACTCCTAGTCAGAATAATGTTTTTAAATGCATAAAATACAATAACATTTTAAAAACCAATTACATTGAAATACAATTTTCAAAATATTAAAAAAATTTATAGACCCCAGGTTAAGAACCATTGTTTTATATGGTTATGGATTTCTTGTAACTAGAAGGGATTCTGTCTAGTCCAACCTATTCAGTTTACAAATGAGGAAACAGGTCCAGGGAGATTAAGTTAAGGTCCATTTTGCAATTGTCTTTTTCATGAATAGTAGTCACGGCCAAAGACTTCATCACCAACTGATTTTCTGAGTAGTGATGAATATATCCATATTTCATGAGTTAAAATAATAGCCTGGGTCTTTTACCCACATTTAATCCAAGTCTTTCCAAAATGGCAAAACCTGCCAGAGCTTGTACTCCATCTTTGAGAACTCAGTGTTACCTCCAAACCACAATGAAAGAGTAGAGATAGACTTTAATCCTTTATGTAATATAAGCATATTCTATTTTCAAGAAGAAAGGTATGTATATAATTGGAAGGTGGAGGTAACAATAGTATTGTCTGTTAACCTATAATCTATTATTATTTATTAATATATAATCTAAAGGTACCTTTGTAAACTACCTGAATTAAAAATATCCTGGGGGGGAGGGGAGGCATCTAGGTGGCACAGTGGATAAAGCACTGGTCCTGGATTGAAGAGGACCTGAGTTCAAATCTGACCTCAGCCACTTGTCACTTACTAGCTGTGTGACTTTGGGTAAGTCACTTAACCCTCATTGCCCTGCAAAAATAAATGAATGAATGAATGAATAGATAGATAGATAGATAAAATTTATTTTTAAAAATGCTCCAGGATTCCCTGTAAAAATGTCAAGTAGAAAAAGAAAGGTAACTCAACCACACAATATCCAGAAGAGTTGTTGTTTTCTAATTTATTTGAGGGAAATGGGAAAGGTGGATGGTTTAGTCTATTATTTAATAAGAACAAACAATAGCTCCAAATGCTGAAAGAATTTTGCCTCATGTTGGTACAGAGAGGATTTCTGTACTAGTGAGTAAATCAAGGATCCCTTCAGGGTTTTAAGCCTTCTTAAGGGGATCTATGGACACACATACCTAGATATATACTCTCCCCTTTCTGAATAAACAGAAAATATTTCTTATGCCACCAATATATGTTTTACTTCAAGACTTAGCTCAAAAATCAACTACGCCAAGAAGCCCTCATTGATTCACCCCATCCTCAATCACAAAATGATACCAATTAAAATGTGAAATTATGCAAAACATTTCCACATTAGCTATATTTTTTAAAAGCAAGAAAAATAACATGAGAAAATTATACTTCAATTTGCACTCAGAGTTCATCAGTTCTCTCTCTGGAGGTGCATAGCATTTTTTTTTATCATTGCTATTTCAGTACACAATGATCTGCCAGCTCCTTTCACTTCCCTTTGCATCAGTTCACATACATCTTGCCATGTATTTCTAAAATTTCTCCCCACCTTGTCATTCCTTAACAGCATAACAGTCTTCCCACATAATCATATAGCACAGCTTGTTCAGCCACTCTCTAATGGATAAGCATCCTCTCAATGTCCACCACAAAAAGAGATGCTATAAGTATTTTTGTACACAATTGGTTATTTTACTTTTTCTTTGATCTCTTCGGGATACAGACCTAGTAGCAATATTGCTAGGTGAAAAGGTATGCACAATTTTATAGCCCTTTGACACAATGCTAAATTATTCTCCAGAAAGCTTGTTACCAGTTTATAACACCACCAGCAATGCATTAGTGTCCAAGGTTTTCCATGTCCCCATTTATCATTTTCCTTTTCTGTGATAGTAGCCACTCTGATAAGTATAAGGTGACTCCTCAGAATTTTTAAAATTTGCATTTCTCTAATTAATAGTAATTTATATATTTTATATGACTAGAGATAGATTTTTTCTTCTTCTGAACACTGGCTATTAATAACCTTTGATCATTTATGAATTGGGAATGCTCTTATTTTTTTATTCAGTTCTTTATATATTTGAGAAGTAAGGCTTTTATCAGGGTGTGAGATTTAAAATTGGATACAAGAGCATTAAACTCCCCTCTAACCTTTCCCTTATATATCTCTCCCAGACCAGCAAGTGAAAGAAGCCTCTGAGCTTTAGTTAGAGCTTTTATTGTTTGGGAATTAATTAGCCAACAAAACAAGGTGATGTTGATTAGAGAGATAGGAAAGTAGAAATACAAATAAATAGTCTTAGATCTAAGCTTAGTCTATATTCTGTATAGAATTCACCAAAAATCCCAAAGCCACCTCTGAGGTTGAGAACCGCATCAAGCACGTGCTATTACCGAGGACCAGGCGGATCACCAAGGACCACACTATCGAACCTGAGTCAGCGTGTGAGTGCCAAGCGAGCCAGCGAGCGAGCAAGCGAAAAAGAGACCAACTTCCATTCTTTCCTTGCTTTTAAGCTCGCACCCCGTAAGTGGAGTGCTTAGCAGACACATGGGTGGTTCATCACGGTCTCCTCCCCGAGAGGGTGGTCCTTCAAAAACTGGTGTCTTTCAGTTATCCTAACCTACTGTTAAAAGCTTTCACTTTTTACCACAAGGGAAACTTGCTATAAAATTTTCTTGCTATTACTTCATTGTCTATTATACCTTTTAGCAAAATGCACTTTCCCTGATGATCTCTTTTAATTAGGTCTACTTTTGTTTTTACTTTGTCTGAGATCATGATTGCAATTTTGCTTTAGCTCCATCCCTTTATTTTAACTCTGTGTGTCTCTTGTTTTTGTTTTGTTTTGATTTTGATTTATGAAACCAACATTTATTTTATTTTTTCCAGTTACCTGTAAGGGTCATTTTTAACATTCATTTCCATAACACTTAGAATTCCAAATTTTTCTCCCTCCCTCCCATTCCTCCGCACTCCAGAAGATAGCAACCAATCTGGTATAGGTTATATATGTTCAATCCACAAGTGTTCTTTTTATCAGTTCTTTCTAGGACAGTGGATAGTATGCTTCATCATTAGTCCCTTGGGATTGTCTTGGATCATTGTATTGCTGAGAGTAGTTAAGTTAGTCACAATTGCTCGTCAAACAACACTGCTGTCACTACACACAATGTGTCCCAGTTCTGCTCATTTCACATGAGTCTTTCCAGGTTTTTCTGGGATCATACTGTTTGTCATTTCCTATAGCACAATACCATTCCACTACCATCATATACCACCACAGCTTCTTCAGTCATTCCTCAAATGATGGACATTCCCTTCATTCCCAATTCTTAGCCACCACAAGGAGTTGCTATAAATATTTTTTTGTACAATTTTCCCCCTTTTCTCTTTTTCATGATTACTATTGTTAACTGTTTCCCTTCCATCCTCTTCCCTTCCTCATGATAATTACTCTATTATCTATCATCTTTCACCCTATCCCTCTTCAAAAGGGATTTGCTTCTGTCTGTCCCCTCCCCCAATCTGCCTTCCCTTCTTTTGCCCCTCTCTCTTTATCCCCTTCCCCTCCTATTTCTGATGAGTGTAAAATTAATTTACTGCCCTGCTCTTCTCCCATCTCTTCCCCCACTCCATAAGCCTTTTCCTGTTTCTTTCATACAGGATTTCACCTCTGCCCTTCCCCCTCTCCCAGTGCATTCCCCTCACCCCTCAATTTTACCCTAAAGATGTCATCATGGGGCAGCTATGTGACACAGTGGACAAAACATCCACCCTGGACCCACGTGACCCCAGACAAAACCTGGCCTCAGACACAAGGCAGTCACCCAATGCACAACCCCAGGTATGTCCCCCAACTCTAATTTTTTATGGTTCTCTAAGATTTTGTATTTGAAAGTCAAATTTTCCATTCAGTTCAGGTCTTTTCATCACAAATACCTGAAAGTCCTCTTTTTCATTGAAGTCCCATTTTTTCCTCTGAGAGATTATTATCAGTTTTGCTGGATACATGATTCTTGGTTGTAATCCCAATTCCTTTGCCCTCTGGAATATCTTATTCCATGCCCTCTGGGTCCTTTACTGTGAAAGCTGATATATCTTGTGCTATCCTGACTTGAATTCTTTCTTTTTGGCAGCTTGCAATATTTTCTCATTGACCTGGGAGCTCTTGAATTTGGCTATAATATCCCTAGGAGTTTTCCTTTTGGGATCTCTTTTAGGAGGTGATCACTGGATTCTTTCAATTTCTATTTTACCTTCTGCTTCTAGAATATCAGGGCAATTTTCCCTGACAATTTCTTGGAAGATGCTGCCTAAGCTCTTTCCATGATCATGGTTTTCAGGTAGACCAATAATTTTCAAATTATCTCTCCTGGCTCTATTTTCCAAGTCAGCAGTTGTTCCTAGAAGATATTTCACATTGCCCTCTATTTTTTTTTATTCACTGGGATTTGCTTTATTGTGTCTTGGTTTCTCATAAAGTCACTGGCTTCCATTTGTTCAATCCTCATCCTTAAGCAATTATTTTCGTCAGAGAGCTTTTCCATTTGGCTTTTCAAGGTGTTGACTTTTTTCTCATGTCTTTCCTGCATTACCCTCATTTCTCTTTCCATTTTTCCTCTACCTCTCTAGCTTTATCTTCAAAGTCCTTTTTGAGTGCCTCTATGACCTGAGACCAATTCATATTTTTCTTGGAAGCTTTAGATATAGGGGCCCTGATGTTGACATCTTCCTCTGAGGGTGGCCCTTGATCTTCCTAGTCCCTAAAGAAACTTTCTATGGTCCTCACCTTTCTCTGTCTGCTCATCTTGCCTTTCTTTTACTTGACTTTTAGCTCCTTAAAGTGGGGCACTGTTTCCAAGATGTACTATCCCAAGCTTCAGGAGGTCTCAGGTGTTATGATTTAAGGAAGAGCGGGTTCTTCACTCACCTGGCCTGTTCCCTGGTCCATAGATGACCCCAGAACAACTTGCTAATCAACCAGATTTGTGTGTTGTGGTTGTCAGTTCCGACAAGCCTGTGCCCCTCCCTAACCTGGGCCACTGCTACTCAAGCCTACCTCCTGGTTCCCAGCAGAGATGAAAGACCCAAGTTCTGTCTCAGTACCAGCAGAGACCCCTGTAATCTCCCCCCTGCCAAGGGCTAAGCCCTCTCACCAAATTGTGAGCTAAGTTCCAGACAGCACTGGCACTACAGCTGATTCTGAGGCTCTGGGGGTCTCTTTCTCCGGCGAGGCCTTCCTGAGACTGGATCTGTGTCAGGGTGACTATGGGCTTGGGCTCCACTCCTGCCTCAGCACAGCAGGCCCCTCCTTCTGACCTTCCAAGCCATTCCTTGGTTAGAAAATTATCTCAGCACATTCTTCTGTGGATTTTGCCACTCCAGGAATTGTCCTATGGCATTATTTGGATGTTTCTTAGAGTGATCATGTAGTGAGTTTGAGAGCTCACTGCCTTTCCTCCACCATCTTGGCTCTGGCCCAGAAGTCTCTGTGTGTCTCTTGTAAACAACATATTGTTGCATTCTGGTTTCTAATACATTGTGTTATTCACTTCCTTTTTATGGGTAATCTCATCCCATTCACATTCATAGTTATTATTATTTACTGTGTATTTCCCTCCATTCTATTTTCTCTTTATCCTTCTCTCTTTTTATCCTGTTCTTCTTTGGACCAATACCAATGAGAATGAGGTCCAAACACTGCCAACTCCCCCCTTGTCACCTCCATTATAAAAGCTCTTCCTTGTGTGCATCTTTTATGTAAGAAAATTTTCCCCACTTATCCTCTCCCTTTCCCTTTTTCTGAGTGCTTCCCTCTTTTTAATCCCTTCATACATGTGTGTATATGTGTATGTGTATACATGTGCATATGTATATATACACACATATACCTACATATATAATACATGTGTATATGTAGTTATATGTGTCTATATACATACATATGTATACATATACATATATATATATATATATATATATATAATCCCAGCATAATTGACTCACACTCATATTCCGTCTATATAGATTCTTTCTAACTGCCCTAATAATGATAAATTTCTTAGGAGTTACATGTATCATCTTCCCATATAGGAATGAAAAGAGTTTAACTTTATTGAGTCCCTTATGATTACTCTTTCATGTTGAGCTTTTTATGCTTCCCTTGAGTCTTGTGTTTGAATGTCAAATTTTCTATTGAGCTCTAATCTTTTCAGAATTTTCATCATTTCCCACAGCACAATAATGTTCCATTCCAATCTTATCCCACAATTTGTTCAGCCATTCTCCAATTGATGGGTATTGCCTCAATTTTGAATTCAACTTTTAAAAAAATCTTTTACAATACCAATCTAATAGTGGTATTACTAGGTCAAAGAGTATGCATGGTTTTATAGCCCTTTGGCCACAGTTCCATTTTTTGGAAGTCTTCTGTTTCATTAAAAATCCATTTCTCATTTGAAGGAATGATATCTTTAAAAAAATTCAAGGGGTGATAGGAATTCGCTGGGAGAAAGGGAAAGGGAGAGATGAGATGGGGTAAAGTATCTCATATAAAGGAAGCAAGAAAAAGCTTGTAGAGTGGAGAGGAAGATGTGGGAGGTGGGGAGGAGTGAATGAGCCTTACTCTCATCAGAATTGGCTCAAAGAGGGAATAATATACACACTCAATTAAGTATAGTAATATATCTTGCCCTGCAGGAACATGAGAGGGGAAGGGCAAAGAGGGGGATTGGTGAAAGAAGGGAGGGCAGATTGTGGGAGGGAGCAGTCAGAATCAAAACAATTTTGAGGAGGAATAGGTTGAAAGAAGATAGAAAATAGAGTAAATATCAAGGGGAAGGAATAGGATGGAGGGAAATACAGTTAGCAACAGTAACTGAAAAAAATTAGAAGCAAGTTTGTCTGATAGGCCTCAATTCTCAAACACATAGAGAACTGAGTCAAATTTGTTAAAATGAGAGCTATTCCCCAATTGATAGATGATCAAAAGACATGAAGTTTTCAGATGAAATAATCAAAGCCACCTATAGCCATATGAAAAAATATGCTCTAACTCACTACTGATTGGGGAGTTTCAGGTCAAAACAATTCTTGGTACTACCTCATACCTATTGGATTGGATAATAGGACAGTACAGTTAAATGATAAATATTGTGGGGGATATGGGGAAAATGATACATTAATATACTCTTATATACTATAAGTTGTAAACTTATTCCAACATTCTGTAGATCAATTTGGAACTATGGCCAAAGGGCTATAAAACCATGCATACTCTTTGACCTTGTAATACCACTATTAGATTGGTATTGTAAAAGATTTTTTAAAAAGTTGAATTCAAAATTGAGGTGATGGGGCAGCTAGGTGGCACAGTGGATAAAGCACTGGCATTGGATTCAGGAGATCCTGAGTTCAAATCCAGCCTCAGACACTTGACACTTACTAGCTGTGTGACCCTGGGCAAGTCACTTAACCCTCATTGCCCTGCCCCCAAAAAACAAAACAAAACAAAATTGAGGTGATGCCCATTAATTGGGGAATGGCTGAACAAATTGTGGGATGAGACTGGGATGCAACAATACTGTGCTGTGGGAAATGATGAGCAGGATGTTATCAGAAAGGCCTGGAGAAACATACATGAGCTGATGCAAAGTGAAATGTACTATATACAAAATAACAGCAATATTGTAAGATGATCTGCTGTGAATGACTTGGTTATTTTCAGCAATGCAATGATCCAGGACAACTCTGAAGGACTTATGATAAATGCAATACATCTACAGAGAAAGAACTAAGGGTATTTTTGCGTGTGTATTTTCTTTCACAACCTGACTGATATGGACATGTTTTGCATAACTTCACAGGCACAACTTATATTGAATTGCTTGAGTTCTTAAGGGGAGGAGGAGGGAGGGAGGAAGAGAATTTGGAACACAAGGTTTTAAAAACCAATGTTAAAGAGGAGGCAGCTAGGTGGTACAGTGGAAAAAGCATTGGCCCTGGATTCAGGAGGACCTGAGTTCAAATCTGGCCTCAGACACTTGACACTTACTAGCTGTGTGACCCTGGGCAAGTCACTTAACCCTTACTGCCCCGCAAAAAAAAAATCAATGTTAAAATTTGTTTTCACATGTAACTCAGGAAAAAAATTCTAAATTAAAAAAAAAACATTTCCACCCCCAGAAAGATTATAATTAGTTTTGTTAGGTAAATTTTTCTTGGTTGTAATCCTAGCTCCTTTGCCCTCTGGAATATCATATTCTAAACCCTCTATTCATCTACTGTGTAAGCTCCTAAATTTTGTGTGATCCTGACTGTGGCTCCATGATATTTGAATTCTTTCTTTTTTGATGGCTTACAACATTTTCTCCTTGACTTGTAAGCTCTGGAAGATATGTATGTATGTATGTATATGTACAATGTATGTGTATGTTTATGTGTATATATACACACATGCATACATATATGCATATGTATGTGTGTGTATGGAACTTGGAATCTCTGGAATTTATCTACATTTTAACTATACCATTCCTGAGAGTTTAGGCTCTTCTTTTAAAAAATTTTTTTTTCTTTTTTAGGTCAATATACACATTTTGAAAACAAATGCATGATTGGTGCTTACATGTTTCTGCCTAATTATGTTTATGATTTTTTTCTTGGATGCTTATTTGGTTAAAGAGGACTAAGGTTAGAAGAAAATAATAAATGAGTAGAACAAAAAGGAAAGATAAGACTTTGACATTTTGCTTAGGTAGGCTCTGTTTTCATCATGACTTTGGAGTAAACCAATACTTTTAAAATTATCACTCCTTGACTTATTTTCCAGGTCAGTTGTTTTTCTAATGAGATATTTCACATTTTCTTCTATTTTTCATTCTATTGATTTGGGGTTTTTTGATTTCTGGATATCTCATGGAGTCATTAGCTTCCATTTGGCCAATTCTACTTTTGAGGAGTTATTTTCTTCATTGAATTTTTGGGCCTCTTTTACTATGTTTGGCCTATTCTGTTTTTAAGGTGTTATTTTCTTCAGGATTTTTGTGCCTCTTTTGCAAAGCTCTTACCCATTGCTCTTTGATCTGCTATCTAGTCAACTCTAATCTATTTTCCATATGACAGTCCTTCAAATACCTGAGGAGAGCCATCATGAACACCCCTAAGCTTTCTCTTCTCTAGGCTAAATATGGTTGAAGACTCTCAAGCCTTAGGTATACTGAAGGATACTTGCATATATAACATGAACAAACAATAATTCTATCCTACATCCTGGATTCAAGTCTAAAAAAAATTTAAGAATACAAGTGAATGTTAATGATAAGTGTCATATGACTATGCATTGCTCTTCACAAATTCACAGAAAGAAAAAGGACAGATGGATAGTAAATCAAAGAGATTAAACAAGATATATTACAAGAAAACTGACATTAGGTTAAACTCTAAGTTGATACAAGAAGTTGAATTTTCAGCCTTGTTTAGAAGAGAATGGACTTTACACATTTGGACACTGTGTCAGTCAATTATAAACATCTTTCAGACAACTTGGGCAATAAAAAGATATTTTTAGGAAGGAGCTGTCTCTTTCTGATACAAGCTGTCTCTTTATCTGATACAAGAGTCTGGTTGCTAGATCATAGGAAATATAAAACAATATTAAGTTAGAGATGATACGATGAGATATAATAGTTCAAACAGGCCACAAAAAAATACATTTTACCTGAAGGTACAAAATTGTGGGCAACTAAGCAGACTATTTTTTCTCCATTTTATTATTCTCTTCCACTTAATTTCTACCAAATGTCTACAGGTATAACAAATCTTCAGAGTCTGTGTCAGCATTTATGCATGTTCCCATTGGCATGGAGAAGCAAGTTACTAGGGACTTCATAAAGCAGAACATGAAGTAGTAATTAGGGATTGTTAATTTCATACTATTATTTTAATAAGGGTTGATAATTGTATTACTTGACTAGAAGTCAAAAAATGTGGGTACTACAAAGCATATTAAATACATAACCTAGAGGTTAATGGGTAGAAACCATCCTCCTCTGTTAAATTTTCTTAAATTTAAACATTGCCAATTAATCAATAATCACATATTAAATATATATACATATGTGTGTATATACATGTATATGTGTATACACACACATATATATAGATATACATGCATATATACACATGCATATATACATATATATATATATACACATATAATTACCAAATAATTGAGCTCATTTCATACTCCAGCAAGGATATACTTAAGTATCTGCAAGCTAGGCTTCAGCAATATGTGAACCAAAAATTACTAGAAGAGCAGGCTGGTATTCAAAGAGACAGAAGAACTAGAGACCAAATTGCCAAAATTCACTGGATTATGCAGAAGCAAAGGAATTCCAGAAAGACATGTACTTCTGTTTCACTGACTATACTAAAGCCTTTGATTGTGTGGCAAGTCTCCAAAGATATGGGAATACCAGATCATCTTATTCTCTCCTGAGGAACCTATATGCAGGTCAAGAAGCAGCAATTAGATCAAACATGGAATGACTGGTTTAAGATTGGAAAAGGATAGGGGCAGCTAGGTGGCACAGTGGATAAAGCACTGGCCCTGGAGTCAGGAGGACCTGAGTTCAAATCTGACCTCAGATGCTTGACACTAGCTGTGTGACCCTGGGCAAGTCACTTAACCCCAATTGCCTCACAAAAAAAAAAGATTGGAAAAGGAGTACAACAAGACTTTACGTTGTTACTTTATTTATTTAACTTATATGCAGAGCACATCATGCAAAATGAAAAGCTAAAATTAAAGTTGTCAAGAGAAATATCAATAATCTCAGGTATGAAGATGATAATCTTCTGATAGCAGAAAGTCAAGAATAATTAATAAGCCTCTTGATGAGGATGAAATAGGAGACTATAAAGGCTGCCTTGAAGTTCAACATTAAAAAAAAAGAAGCTACAGTCTTGGCAACTGGTCCCATCACTTCCTTGCAAATAAAGGAAGAAGAAATAGAGGCAGCAGCAGATTTTATATTCTTGGGCTCAGTGATCACTGCAGATGGTGACTGTAGACATGAAATTAAAAGACTCTTGCTTCTTGGAAGGAAAGCTATGGCAAATCTGGACAGCATACTAAAAAATAGAGACATGACTTTGCCAACAAAGTTCCGTATAGTCAAAGCTATGATTTTTCCAGCAACAATGTACGGCTGTGAGAGCTGGACTACAAGGAAAACTGACAACTGCAGAATGAACACTTTTGAACTATGATTCTAGAAAAGACTTTTGAAAGTCCCTTGGATAGCAAGATGATCAAATCAGTAAATACTTAAAAATAATTCAAACTATTCATTGGAAGGACAAATACTCAAGCTTAAACACTTTGGTCATGTAATGAGAAGACAGGACTTATTAGAAAAGACCTAATGTTGGGAAAGACTGAAGGCAAAAGGAGAAGGGGATGACAGAGTATGAGATGGATAGATAGTGTCATGGAAGCAATGAAAAAGACCTTGGTCAGACTCTGGGAGATAGTGGAGGATAAAAGGGCCTGGTGTGCTATGATCCATGGGGTCACAAAGAGTCAGAAACAACTGAACAACAACAGGAAGTTAGTCTTGCATTTGTGAAATTTCACTAGATCTGGCTTAATCTCTCAGCACCAAAGAAACTCTAACTATAAATACTGATTTGTGTTGGTACAAGGAGTTAGATCCAAAAATTCCCTATACTGATGAAATCACAGGTCCAGATTAAAAAAGTGATAGGACCATTAGTGCTATTGCCCTTGACCTAATGGTAAGCAGAATAAATAAGTCACTCTAAACTTTCCAAGGAAGAAAGAGACTTGGATTAGAAGAACGAAAAGGCAAAGGTTTTCCAGATGGTAGTAATAACATCTGCAAATGCACACAAGGCAGAGAAAACAGATTGTGAAGAGAGGAAAGCAAATATTCCTTCAATGCTGGCTGTCCCTATCCCATGCCGGATATGCATTCCATCCCATAATGTGTGTACTCTATCTTCATCTCAACTACTGAAGTTCCTCTCTTCTTTAAAAGCTTAATTTTAAAGGCTAAAGTTCTGCCTTTTCTGTGAAGTCTTCCCTGATTTCCCAAGGTGAAAGTATTTTCACTCACAAAATTTTTCTGGTCTACTTTATCTGAATTTCTCCTTTAACCCCAGAACATTCTACCTTGTATTATACTTAGCTATGTGCATGTTAAGGGGATTGGGTCATTTTTTTTTTTTACCTTTTGTTCTCTCTACCTAGCAAAGTGCCTTGCAGAATATGTGATTAATAATCCTTTGATGACTGAATGGGGGGAAAAAACAATCAAGAACTGATAACATCAATCCAGGTTAAGTGGAGCAAACAGAAAGGACCCTCTCTTCTCACCCCGCAAGTTTTCTAGCAAACTAGCTATGTGATTGTGGGCATTATATAATCTTTCTGGTCTTCAGTGCCTTCGCCTATAAAATTATGGGATTGTGCTAAATTAGCAAAAGGCTATAAGGCTGAGTATAAATATCACTGGAATTGGAGTTGGAAGACCAATGTAGGACCCTGCCACTTATTGTTTATGGGACCTTGGGCAAGTCAGTGCACTTCTGTGGACTTCAATTTCCTCACTGTAAAACAAACTAATTGATTGCTAAAGTCCCTTTCTATCTCCAAATCTAAGATCATGAGATTCCATGATCTCTATAAGCCCTTTTTGTTTCTAAAATCCATCTGGTTAAGAGAGTGGGCTGGTCAAAAGGGAGTTGGTGAGGCTTAATAATGGCACATTGGAGTGTGAGGCACACTTAGATCTTGTGGTCTGGACTATTTATGTCCTAGACAACAAGGAAGCTGAGTCAAGGGCTGGGATCCCTAGACTAATCAAATCTTAGAGACAGCTTCCCTGCCTTTTAGTGGGGGGGGGGGGGGAGGCAGGAAGCCTAGCCTAGTAAGAGACCTCAATATTGCTCATACCTCACACAACCATACATAATAACCAAGAGAATCGTGGGGTTTATATTTGCTCATGTTGTCTCAGTCACCTTTTTGCTTTGACAATTATGTCAGTGATCTTTTCTGCTTTGGGAGTATCTCCTCTTTGAGTTATCTTAAAATTTGATTCCTTAACGTTTGTTGAAATGTTTGCCACTACCAGGACAGGGTTTTTTTGTTTGTTTTGTTTTCCCTCTGTGTACAAAGAAAACCCCAATGGGGAGATGGAGAGTTGGACTTAATTGAAATGACTGAACGACAACAACTCAGTCAGGTCCAGACAATCTTACCAACTTTTACTTGTGTCATTTTTATTTCCTCACAGGTACTACAATGTTATAGTCAATGTATGGGATTCCCATGCCATTAATAATGAGAATAGAGAACTATAGAAGTGCCAATAATGTTATATTTTGCATCTATTTGTTATTTTCCTTCCACTTTCCATTAAGTAGTGGAGTAAATTGAATTCTGGACTTGGAATTAAGAAGATCTGAGTTCAAATACTTGCTAGCTGTGTGACCCTGGGCAAGACACTTAACATCATTGTGTCTCAGTTTCTTTTTATGTAAGCTGGGGATAATAATAGAACCAACCTCCCACAGTTATTGTGAAAATAAAACTGTAATCTAACTTAGACTCATTCCAGGCTTTTGATAGGTTGACTAGCCATTGCTAATGTACATTGCTTCAATAGGCAGCTGTTGAATGACTTCCTGGGCCATCAACAGTCATCTTGACTTTTGTCTTGCCACTGGACTTTGATGAGTCTAGAGGAGAGAGTGATACTGATGACTTTGCCCAGCTTTGCCTCACTTAAATCCAATTCATGTGCAAGTCAAGACATCCCCCTCATGATGTCATTAGTCTTCTTCAAGAAGGAAGGATGAACAGCAACAACAGCAAACATTCATCAATAAGCAGCCATCTTCTATCTGTTAAGATATGGTCAACTTCATTTTTGTAGTGCTGTTTGGTGTTGATGTTGTTCAGAACTTTTCAACTCTTTTTTTTTTGGGGGGGGGGGGCAATGAGGGTTAAGTGACTTTCCCAGGATCACACAGCTAGCAAGTGTCAAGTATCTGAAGTCAGATTTGAACTCACGTCCTCCTGAATCCAGCGCTGGTAGTGCTTTATCCACTGTGCCACCTAGCTGCCCCCAACCTTTCAACTCTTAATATTTGGAAGAAAGAATTGGAGACATATAAGCATGAGGCTCCTGAGTAGTCTAAAGGCTTAAATATCTTTCATTTCTTAGAGTTCAAGCGCAATATCCTTTCTACTATATTATGCTGTCCCTTAATATTGTTATCCCATTTTTCTGCTGATAAAATTGAGGCACAGGCATGTTGAATGAGTTTTCAGGGAACATTGAGTTGGCTGGTCAAGCTATGAAAGCTGTTTCCGCTCAACTATAGCATTTTGTTTTAGTGAGAGAACCTTTAATTACCTTTAGGAAAAGTTTACATCAAACTTTTAATCTTTTACATAGAATATTGTCTAGTGTGGTTAAAAAAGGGGGGCAACTAGGTGGCACAGCGGATAAAGCATTGGCCCTGGATTCAGGAGGAACTGAGTTCAAATCTGGCCTCAGATGCTTGACACTTACTAGCTGTGTGACCCTGGGCAAGTCACTTAACCCCCATTGCCCCTCCAAAAAAACAAACAACAAAACAACAACAACAACACCACAATGTCCTGGATGCTCAGAAATCTGGGTTCTAGGTCCTAATTCTACCACTAATTAGTTGTGTGACTTTGAACACCCCAACCCTCTGGGCTTTAGTTCTCATGGCTTACTATTTAACTTTATAACAGATGTTGACTAAGACTATTTCAACAGTACATTAGGTATGCCCTTCTCAAATTAATTTAGCCATTTCATAATTTGGCTTAAAATATACTTATATAAATGCTAGTTGGAGAATCTTAGGGGCAGAGAATATTCCCAGGATAAATGAGAATTAGGGAAATTATGCAATGAAATTTAAATTTGAATCTATTTCATATTCTCCAAAATTATTTCATATAATAAGCATTTCATTCATATAAATTTTTATATTTAATACTTTTGAGGGGAAAATACTGCTAGCATTGAAATGTTTTATAACCCTTTTATTTACATCACATGGCACATGGTTCAGAAAATGCTTGATTACAGTATCTCTAAGACATCTTCTAGTTTTTACATCTTATGAGTATGTTTGTCTATTCCATAATGACTTTCAAGGGCGTTGGCTGAATTTAACCAATTTTTTATTAAAGTAATAAAGTACATCAAAATTCTCTTCTACATCTGATTTGATCTAATATTTTGAAAGAAAAGGACTAACAGTAAAAGTTTTCAGGGCGCAGATAGGTGGCACAGTGGATAAAGCACCGGCCCTGGATTCAGGAGGACCTGAGTTCAAATCTGGTCTCAGATACTTGACACACTTACTAGCTGTGTGACCCTGGGCAAATCACTTAATCCTCATTGCCCTGCTCCCCCAAAAGATATATATTCATATATATACATATATATTCATATGTATATATATACATACACACACATATATAAGTTTTCAGATGGGAACATCTTCTATCATTTTAAATTAATTTCAATGTAATTTGGCATGTGACAAAAGGTTATGGAGAGATGTGAATAATGTCTTGAGCCAGGTCAAACATTATGGCAAGGGACCCTGGAGGCAATAGAATCCTACAGCCTCCCTGCTCTGTCTATTAGACCATACTGCTTCTCACATTCTTTCACAACAAAGAGAGGTAGGGGGCTTCTCATGAGGAACAAAAACACATATTCCCATTCTGAAGTTCAGACACAAACCTCCATCAGTCAGTCAATCAGTCAGTCAACAAGCACTAGGATCATGAGGAAAGGTAAATACAATTCCCACCCTTAAGGACCATATGGTGTAATGGAGGAGACCTCATGTAAATAATAATGATGGTGATGATATGGCACTTTAAGGTTGATGAAGTACTTTACAAATATTACCTCATTTTATCCTCACAACACCCTTAGAGGTTAGATGCGATTATTATTTCCATTTTACAAATGAGAATACTGAGGCAGACAGAGGTAAAATGTCTTGATATATACATAGTAGACAGAAAATAATCTGAAGGAGGTACTGGTAGCTAGGTAGACCAGGAAAGATCTCCTGCAGAAGGTAGGATTTGAGTTGGGCCTTGAAGGAGGCCAGAGAAACCAAGAGCTGCATGTGAGAGGACAGAGAATTTCAGTCATGGGGGACATCCAGTATGAAGGCATGGGAGGTGAAAGATAATTTCATGTTCAAGGAACTACAAATAATCCAGGAGGACTAAATGTATGGACATGTGAGTGTATGGACATGGGAGTAAAGTTTGAGGAGACTGAAAAGGTAGAGAGGGGCTAGTTTATGAAAGAATTCTAAATGGCAAATAAAGGACTTTATATTTGATCCTATGGGGAAAAGAGGGTAGCTAGGTGTCATCATGGATAGAGCACTGAGCCTAGAGTCAGGAAGACTCATCTTCTTGAGGTCAAATCTGCTCTCAGACACTTCCTAGGTGTGTGACCCTGGGCAAGTCACTTAATCCTGTTTACCAATTTCCTCATCTGTAAAATGAGCTGGAGAAGGAAATGGCAAACCATTCTAGTATCTCTGCCAAGAAAACACCAAAAGGGGTCACAAAGAGTTGGACATGACTGAAATGACTGAACAACAATAGGGAAAAGGGTATCTGAGCCCAGTGGCATTGTGAAACTGACAAAATGTAGTGGAAAGAGCACCGGATATTTAACTGGAGGGCCTGAGTTCAAATCCCATCTCTGCTAAATACTGTATGACCTTGAACTCCTCTTTTAGGCCTCAATTCCCAAATCTGTAAATTGAAGGAACTGAAATTAGGTGCCCATAAATTTCCCATGTAGTTCTAATTCTGTTAGATTCAGATCATCTGAATCTAATTGAACAGGCTAGCCTGCCTGCACCTGAGTAAGCCATAAAGAAAAGAATGGCCAGGGAAATGAATGTACTCAAGTAATGAGAGAGAAATAATCACCTCATGCCAAATCACCTCAGTGGAGACTCAAGAGTCATAACAACCACAAAAGCACCAACCCCTCCCCTCCCCTTCCATGAACAGCCAGAAAAGATCAGCATTAACTGCTGTTTGTGAAGCTGAAGGGCCAGGGGAGGATGGAAAACTAAACAACAACATCTGCTAGCAAAAGCCACTTGGAAACAAAAATCCCAAGGCCAGCACTGAAGGAACATCTATGCTTTTGAGGTTGTGCTCCCAGCAGGATGAGGTAGGAAGGGAGTGTCGGGTCTGAGAGGAGAGACCATGACTGGGAGGTAGCACTATAATAAACCTTCCTCCCTCCTGGTTCATCTATAGCAAAGGGATCGCTGAAAAACAAAGTGGGGGGAGTTAAGCCATATTTCCCTGGTTTTTAAGGCCAACTTGGGTGAAGACAAAGGCCTACTCAGAGGAGCCACATTTCATAGGATCAAATAAAGCTTGAGAACTAGAAGAGACCTTGGGGGCTGTAGTACAATGCTTTCATTTTACAGATGAGGGCTTTGGAGCAATTTGCCCAGATCACATGGTTAGTCAATTTCGGGGGCAGCCTTTGAACCCAGGTTTTCCTGACTCCAAGTCCAGAAGCCCGTTAACAACACCATGCTGCCTACTAACATCTGCCAAGGGCCAGCCAACTGTTTCCAACTGACTTTTCCACTTTGCAAGAACCATAGAACCCCTACTCGTCTCAACTTTTGTCTCAAGATTTGTCTCTGGAGAAAAGAGTGAGGTTGACGACTTGGCACAGTTCTGCCTCACAGCAAGTCAAGATATCACCTTCCTGATATCATTGGTCCTCTTCAGAAAGGAAGAACAAAAAATAACAACAGGAGCCATAGGATTGAGAACCTGTCCAGGACTCAAAGGCTTCCTAGTCCAACCAAAGTGAATATTTTATAGAAGAGGAAACTGAAGTCCACAGAAGTTAGGTGACTCACCCAAGGTAACCCAGGTAGTACGTGCAGAAAATGAATTAATAAAATACAGAGTGTTTACTATATGTCAGGCACTATGCTAAGCACTGAGAATATAAATGCAAGAAAGCAAACAGAGGCCTGGCCTTCAAAGATCTTACATTCTAATAGGAAAGCTACGATGGATTTTCTAATTCCAAAGTCATTTAATTTATGCTTTCCATTGGCCTACATGGACTTTGAAATGCTAACTCATTTTTTTTTGAGTGGAACAATGAGGGTTAAGTGACTTGCCCAGGATCACATAGCTAGTAAGTGTCAAGTGTCTGAGGCTGGATTTGAACTCAGGTCCTCCTGAATCCAGGGCTAGTGCTTTATCCCCTGAGCCACCTAGATGCCCCTTGAAATGCTAACTCTTGGGCACCAAGAGCTTGGCTGCTTGGCTGCTACCAGAAATTTCCTGCCAATGCCCAGAGAAATAATGATGATGATTTAATAATAGTTATTAATAATTATTATCACTTACATAGCATGTTAAGGTTTGCAAAGCAGTTTACAAATTTTATCTCATTTCATCCTCACAACAACCCTGGGAGTCAGGTGCTATTATTATCCCTATTTTATAAATAAGGAAAGAAAGGGACAGAGAGGTTGTAACTCATCCAGGATCACACAGCTAGCAAGCATCTGGGACAAAATTTGAAGTCAGATATTCCTGACTTGAGCTCTTCTTGACTCCAGGTCCAGCCCTTTCTCTAAAAAAGCTGGAATCCTCTGGGTGGGCTGTTTGATAGAACAAGCAGAGAAATATCCTCTCTCCAACCCTGAAAGTATTTCATCAAAATCATAGCATAGTTTCCTGATAATAGTGTTGTTAATATTAATGTTAAAAATAACATTATAAATAATTTTTGGTTACTTAATCATCAACAATCCACTATGGCTTACAGTAGGTTGGCATGAAGTAGAATAGAATGGACAGTGTCCAGCATAAATATTTCATTTGAAATTTTAGGAGGCTTTAGGGAAAACCACCACCTATGAGTGGTCATTGAAACAGGAAGTGTTACTCTGTTAATTGCCATTGATTTATCACCTTGCAGCACAGAACACAACGTGCTGGAGTAGAATCAGAGCACCTGAATATGAAACTTGGTTTTTAGTAAGTCATTTCATTTGCTTATATGCAAAATAAGGGGTTTGGAAGAGATGATTCCTTAGGTCCCTTCTACCCGTAAAATCTATAGTCTTATGATCATTCTTTCTTTCATTAGGTCAGAGTAATAAGACCCACCTCTGCCTTGAAGCCTTCCTAGAAACAAGTCTAGTCACCAATCTACCAATACATTCTGACTTATCTTTCCTCTTCTGTGCTCCTCTAGATTATAATTGTTGGTATTCAGATGGTCGGTTGTGTTCAACAATTTGTGATCCCATTTGGGATTTTCTTGGCAGAGATACTAGAATGGTTTGCCATTTCCTTCTCCAGTGGATAAAGTCAAAGGGAGGTTAAGTGATTTGCCCAGGGTCACATAGGCAGTACATGGTTGAGACTGGATTTGAACTTAGGTGTTCCTAACTCTAAGTCCAGCTCTTGTTTTTTTTTGATAATTCAGTATTATATTATTTTCCAGTTACAAATAAGAATAGTTTTCAACATTTGTTTTCATAGGATTTTTAGTTCCAAATTTTTCTCCCACCCTCCCTTCCCTCCTTCCTCCCCAAGAAAACAATCTAATATAGGTTATATATGTGCAATCACATTAAACATATTTCTGCATTAGTCATATTGTGAAAGAAGAGGCGGAGCACAAGGGAAAGACCTCAAAAAAGAAGGAAAAAAACAGCCCCAAAGTAGAAACAGTATGGTTTAATCTGCATTCATAAACCACAGTTCTTTTTTCTGGATGTTGAGAACATTTTCTATCATGAGTTCTTTGAAATTGTTTTGGACCATTGCATTGCTAAAAAGAGCCAAGCCTATTGCCATTGTTCATCATGCAATGTTGCTGTTACTGTGTACAATATTCTCCTGGTTCTGCTCCTCTCAGTCAGCATCAGTTCATGTAAGTCCTTCCAGGTTTCTCTGTGCACCTCCTATTCATCATTTCTTTTCAAATTTATTTTTTTAAACTTTGTGTTCTAAATTTTCTTTTTCCCTCCCTCCTCAACCCTCCCTATGAAATCCAGCAATTCAATATAAGTCATACATGTGCAGTTATGTAGAAAGAATATAGACAAAATATGTTTACAAAGAGGAGCTAAAAATAAATTTCTACTTCAATCTATATTCAGATACCATCAGTTCTTTCCCTGTAAATAGTTTTCATTTTTCATATATCCTTCTGATATCATCCTGCTTGTCATTTCTTTCACAGTTACTCTTGCTAACTGTATTACCCTACATCTTATTCCCTCCCCTTGATATTTACTCTATTTTCTATCTTCCTTCACCCTATCCCTCCTCAAAAGTGTTTTGCTTTTTACTACCCCCTTCCCCAATCTGCCCTTCCTTCCTTCACCTGAGCCTCCATCTCCTTCCCCTCCCACTTTCCCTCATGGCACAGTATATTACTATACCCACTTGAGTGTTTATATTATTCCCTCTTTGAGCCAATTCTGATGAGAATAAGGTTCTCACTCCCGTGCTCCTTTCCCATCTTCCCCTCCACTCCATAAGCTTTTTCTTGTTTCTTTTATTTGAGCTTCTTTTCCCTAGTCCACCTCTCCCTTTCCCTTTCTTCTAGTGCATTCCTTTCACCCCTTAACTTTATTTTTTTTGTGAGGCAATTGGGGTAAAGTGACTTGACCAGGGTCACACAGCTAGTCAGTGTCAATTATCTGAGGCTGGATTTGAAATCAAGTACTCCTGAATCCAGGGCCGGTGCTCTATCCACTGCACCACCTAGCTCCCCCCTTTAACTTTATTTTTTGTTTTATTTTATGAGGCAATTGGGGTTAAGTGACTTGCCTAGGGTCACACAGTTAGTAAGTATCAAGAGTCTGAGGCAGGATTTGAACTCAGGTACTCCTGACTCCAGGGCTGGTGCTCTATCCACTGCATCGCCTAGCTGCCCCTAACTTTATTTTAAAGATGTCATCATGAGTTAGCTAGGTGGCACAGTGGACAAAGCACCAGCCCTGGACTCAGGCGGCCCTGAGTCCAAATCCAGCCCCAGACATAAAACACCCCACCCTGCCTGCCCCACAAAAAACAAGGATAAACAAAAAATAAATGCTTTACAGATATCATTCCTTCATATTCAGTTCAAATCTGTGTCCTCTGTCTAAGTGTATTCCTCTCATCTGCCCTAATACTGAGAAAGTTCTTATGAGTTAGAAGTATGATCTCCCCATGTAGGAATGTAAACAGTTTAATCTTTTAAATATCCCTCACAATTTTGTTTTCCTGTTTACCTTTTTATGCTTCTCTAGGGTCTTGTATTTAAAAGTCAAATTTTCTATTCTGTTCAGGTCTTGTCATCACAAATGCCTGAAGGTCCTCTTTTTCATTGAAGTCCCATTTTTTCCTCTGAAAGAAAACACTCAGTTATTCTGGGTATGCAATTCTTGGCTGTAGTCCCAGTTCCTTTGCCCTCTGTAATATCATATTCTATGCCCTCCAGTCCTTTAATGTTGATGCTGCTAGGTCTTGTTTTATCCTTACTGTAGTTCCACAGTATTTGAATTCCTTTTTTCTAGCTGCTTGTAATATTTTCTCCTTTACCTGGGAGCTCTGGAATTTAGCTATAATATTCCTGAAAGTTTTCTTTTTGGGATCTCTTTCAGGAGGTAATTGGTGGAATCTTTCAATTTCTATTTTACCTTCTGCTTCTGGAATATCAGGGCAATTTTTGCTGACAATCTCTTGTAAGATGCTATCTAAACTCTTATTTTGTTCATGGTTTTCAGGTAGTCCAATGATATTCAAATTATCTCTCCTGGATCTCTTTTCCAGGTCAGCTATTTTTCCAAAGAGATATTTCATATTGCCCTCTACTTTTTTATTCAATTGGATTTGCTTTACTGTGTCTTGGTTTCTCATAAAGTCACTAGCTTCCATTTGTTCAATCCTAATTCTTAGGCAATTATTTTCTTCAGAGAGCTTTTGTATCTCCTTTCCCATTTGGCTTTTCAAGCTGTTGACTTTTTTCTCATGACTCTCCTGCATTGCTCTCATTTCTCTATCCATTCTTTCCTCCACCTCTCTAAATCTTCCTTCTATCTCCCCTACTTTCTCTTCAAAGTCCCTTTTGAGCACTTCCATGGCCTAAGACTAATTCATATTTTTGTTGGAGCTTTGACTTTGTTGTTATCTTCTTCTGAGGGTGTATTCTGGTCTACCCCTCCCCCAGAGAAGCTTTCTATAGTCTGCTGCTTTCTTTCCCTACTCATCTCAACCCAGAAGCAGATGTCTGATTGAAATCTGATTCTCTATGGTCAGAAGCTTGGTGTACCTGTGTCCCTCCCCCACTGGGCTGCCACCACTTGATTCGGCCCATTGGCTTTGAACCAGGGCGCTTCACCCCAACTCCAGCAGAGACTGAAGCTATTTTACCCTGGCCAACTGCCGAACCTCCTCACCAGTCTGCAAGCCAAGCCTCAGAAAAAGCCACTGGAGCTGAAGACTCCTAGGTGCTGGAGATGCGGTCTGTTCCTGGCTGGGTCTGGACCATGTGCTGAGCTTCTCTTTCAGCCTGATCAGCAGGTGATCCCAGTTGCTATCTTTGGCTGGAAAATAGTCTCACTTTGTTCTTATATGAGTTAGGCTGCTCTGGGGGCTTTTTTATGACAATATTTGGGAGTGAGTGGAGGGGTTTATTGGCAGCTTGTGGGAGTCACAGCCTGTTCTCCACCATCTTGGCTCTGCCCTTGACCTAGGTCCAGTTCTTTATCCACTGAGCCACCTAGCTGCCTCTTATGCTTATTATTATTATTATGCCTTCTTATAATTTTTGGTTTTGTTCAGTCATGTCTGACTCTTCATGACCCTATTTGGGGGTTTCTTGGCAAAGATACTGGAATGGTTCACCATTTCCTTCTCCAGATCATTTTACAGATGAGGAAACTGAGACAAACAGGGTTAAGTGACTTGTTCAGGGTCACACAGTTAGTAAGTATCTGAGGCCAGATTAGAACTCAAGAAGTTTCATCTTCCTGACTCCAAATCTGGAATTCTATCCACAGCATCTCCTAGCTGATCTTCACTTAATTATAAATGTGTTACTCTTGTTTCCCCTACTTAAACTGAAAGCTTCTCAAGGGTAGGAAGCATGTTATTTCTTACCTGTATATCCCAAACATGAAGTACTTAGCTATTTATATGGTTTAATCAGTATGTGCTGAAGCATTCATTTATATTTTGTGGGAATGAAAGCAACTTGCAGAATTTTGCAAAATAACAAGGACATCCCAGAATCTGATCCCATCTGTAGCATGACAGGAGTTCAAAGTAGTTTTTTATGGTAAAGAGAAAAAAATTGTACTAAAGTATTCCTAAAACCAATGGTGCACAGTTTTTACAAGACAGCTACTGGGATCAGAGATGCAGTCTGTGGCCAAGGAACAGTGAGCCCAAGCAAGCTCATACTTTGCTTCCATATGAGAGTAATGTCTGGATCAATTCACAATGAGGTAACCAATCTCAGAAATAGAATGCAGTCAATGCTCTCAGAGAGCTGAAAATCTAGTTAATAAGATAATCAAACACAAACACAAAGAATATACACCATAGCAACATATTGACAAGTAAGTACAAAATCACTTTTTACAAACCAAGTACAAAAGGGGAGGTAGTTTTAAGCTAAGCAGTGGAAGAAATCCATTAACTCCTTAGAGTTATCAGGGTAAGAACACCAAGTTTTTTTCCCTTTGACTGGTTCTTTTATTGTACCAAACAAAACCAATTTCCCAAACCATTCTCTTTTCATTCCATAATCATCTCTTGTGTGTCCAGTGCTGTGCTAGGATCTGTGAAGGATGCAAAATGAATACAGTTGGGTCTCAATTAGTGCAAATGAATCCCATGAGTTGGTTGCATATACTGCAATTCACAATATTTAAAGTTATAATTATTTAAAATATGGTAACTGGTTCCAGCCCAATGGAAATATGCAGTGAAAATTGGAATAATGTGAGCATGTCAAGGGGTTCATTATTCGCACTTATTGGAACCTTGCTGTACAAGTCATGGTCCCTGGATATCAAGTTGCTTAGAAGATAGGGGGAAACAAAGTGCACACACAGAAAGAAATAAGAATATAAGAAGGTATACTCCTAACAACATTTATTGCTCAGAAGTGGGAGACATTTGTATGAATGAAGTGACTGGCACTCTGGTATTCTTGGGAATAAACAAAAATAACAATACAATAGGATAGCACTTTAAGGTTTGCGAAATGCTTCAAAAATATTATCTTATTTCATCCTTAGAACAACCCTGTGAGGTAGGTGCTATTTTTATCCCCATTTTGCAGATGAGGAAACTAAGGCTGAGTTCAAGGTTAGGTGACTTGCCAAGGTTCACACAGCTAATAAGTATCTGAGATAGGATTTGAACTCAGGTCTTCTTGATTCCAAATACAGCTCTTTGCTTCAACCATAGCATCTCCTAGTTGCCTCTAACAAGCCACTCATCCTTAAGGGAGTATTGTACTGAAAAGAGGATACAGGGTAAATTAGATCAAGTATCAGTATGGAGTCAGGAAGATGAGGATTCAAATCTCATCCCTAGAACTAACTCATTTTTAGCCCTTGGACACAATCAGTTTCTCCATCTGTAGAGATAAGACCTGTGATAACTACCTCACAGATCTGTTGTAGGTAGAACTCAAATATAATACACACAAAGCATTTCCAAACTTTAAAGTATTAAATGTTATCTACTATCAATATTAAAATTAGTTATAGTAGTTTTAAAAATTTTATTTAGTAGAATGTGTATTATTTTACCTATCACATGCCAGCTATATTGGTAAGAGGTGTTATAAAAATATAGTTATAAGAAATGCTATGCTGGTCAAGGGGCAGCTAAGTGGTGTAGTGGATAGAGTGTCGGGCCTATAGTCAAGAAGACTCATCATGGGTGCAGCTAGGTGGCACAGTGGATAAAGCACCGGCCCTGGATTCAGGAGGAACTGAGTTCAAATCTGGCCTCAGACACTGGACACTTACTATCTATGTGACCCTGGGCAAGTCACTTAACCCTCATTGCTCCACAAAAAAAAAAGAAGAAGAAGAAGACTCATCATCATGCATTCAAATCTGGCCTCAGACACTTACTAGCTGTGTGATCCTGGTCAATTAACTTAACCCTGTTTTGACCCAGTTTCCCCATCTGTAAAATTAGCTGGGAAAGGAAATGGCAAACCACTTTGGTGTCTTTGCCAAGAAAACCCTAAACAGGGTCATGGGGAATCAGACACAACTGAAGTACTGGTCAGAGGTGGTAGAAAATAGAATTATAAGGAGTGCTATACTGGTCAGAGGACTTCTGTAGTCAAGGAAACCCTGCCTGGCATTAAACCAGAGGAGGAGGGGGGTGACCAGGTAGGCATGTTCTGGCATCATGAAAGTTGGGCATGCACACACAAGAACATCTCTTAATTTTCCAAAAATCACAGTCATCAAAGGCAGCTCAGAAGAGGAAGATGGACTTAGTGAGGGACTGAAAGAACTGTCTTACTCTGCTCCTTGAACATCCCTCTACTATGCTGACCCCCAATTCCTCCTGGGATTTCCATTTTGGAGAGGAACACAGTCTAGCCAACATTCCCTTCCTGGCTCTGCTACCAACTTTCTTTACTTCAACAACATGCCCCATGAATGTGTTTCCCCTTTTGTGTTTTGCCTTCCCTCATTAGAATGTCAGCTCCTTTGAGGGCCAGAACTGCTTTTCTTTTTGTTTATATTTGTGTCTCCAATGTTTAGTACAATTGTTGACATATGTTATTGTTGTTCAGTTGTTTCTGTTGTGTCTGACTCTTCATGACTCCATTTGAGGTGTTTTGGGGGGGTTTTGTTTATTTTTTGTTGAGGCGAATGGGGTTGTGACTTGCTCAGGGTCACACAGCTAGTAAGTGTTAAGTGTCTGAGGCCAGATTTGAACTCAGGTCCTCCTGACTCCAGGGCTGATGCTCTATCCACTGCACCACTTAGCTGCCCCCATTTGGGGTTTTCTTGGCAAAGATACTGGAATGTTTTGTCATTTCCTTCTGTAGCTCATTTTTATAGATGAGAAAACTGAGGCAAACAGGGTTAAGTGGCTTGCCCAGGGTCACACTGCTAGTAAGTGCCCAAGGTCAGATTTGACCTCAGGAACATGAGTCTTCCTGACTGGCACTCTATCCATTGCACCACCTAGCTACCCAACCTGATGTATACTAATGTATACTACATTCTTTTTTTTTTTTTTTTTAAGTGAGGCAATTGGGGTTAAGTGACTTGCCCAGGGTCACACAGCTAGTAAGTGTTAAGTGTCTGAGGCTGGATTTGAACTCAGGTACTCCTGACTCCAGGGCTGGTGCTCTATCCACTGCGCCACCTAGCTGCCCCCCCCCTTTTTTTTTAGTGAATACTACATTCTTAATAAATGGTTGTTGCCTTGTTTCCTACCATTCCTATGGCTTCTCTTCTGAGTGATATCCACAGTGACTGTCTCCAGATGGCACCCAGTTACGTCCACTACTGAGGGTATATCCAGTTCACTGATCTGCTTCTGACAGCAGCCATAAAGGATGGTTTATGGGAGAGAGTAGCAATCACCTTCTGTACTCGAAAAGGCTAGTGTTGGGTTCTGACCATCCCTTAGCTTCCTTTCCCTTTATTCCTCTTCAATAATCCAAGCAGCAGATCAATTTCTTAGCTTCTGAGAGAGATTCTGTCCATAGGAAGCTGCTCCAGGCACACCCCCAGGCTCTCCTGACTGAGCCTGAAGCAACATTCCTATCACAGAAACCATGACAGTGATGTAGCAATGGAAACCAGGCAGCCAATCAGTAAATGAAGATTGGGGGGTGGGAATGGAACTGGGATTGATCCATACCTAAAAGTCAAATGGTCCAGATTTTATCTAGTGGAGTGAATCTCTTAAATCATAATTTAGAATAAGGTTTTTGTGAGAAAGCAGGGCACGGGAGGGCCCAAGAGCCTTCTTCAGTATGGAAATTTCTATTTCAAATGTAGCCAGTGGGGCTGTGGCTTTCTTTTTCTTTCTTCTCCTCCAAAGGGATATCACTATCTCATTGGCAAAGGATGTAAAGAGACATCTGTACTCTGCTTTGAGGCTCCATGTGAAAAATCAATGGCCTTGACCACTGATGAGGTGGAAATATCTTTCAAGGCCCCATTCATTCCTCATAACTATCTAAGGAGGTAGGTATAACACTGTTATATCTATTTTTTAGCTGAGGGAACTGAGTCATGGAGAGGTTAAGTGATATACATATTGCCTTATGCATATGGAAAACTGCAACACAAACAGAAACAGGGCTGCTAGGTGGCACAGTGGATAGAGTGATGACAGTAGGGTCAGGAAGACTCATCTTTCTGAGTTCAAATATGGCCTCAGAGTTCACCTTAAAATGATAAATAATATTTATCTAAAACCAGCAGCAAGCACTATCTGTAATGGAGATAAACTAGAAGCCTTTCCAATACAAGCAGGGGTGAAGAAAGGATTCCATTATCACCTCTATTATTTAATATTGTATTAGAAATGTTAGATATAGCAATAAAAAGAAAAAGAAATTAAACAAATAAGAATAGGCAATGAGGAAATGAAACTATCACTCTTTCCAGATGATATGATGTTACACTTAGAAAATTCTCTAGAATCAACAACAAAAAAAACTACTTGAAAACTACTTAAGAACTTTAGCAAAGTTGCAGGATACAAATTAAACCAACACAAATTATCAGTATTTCTATATGTTACCAAGAAAGTCCAGCAGCAACAGATAGAAAGAGAAATTCCATTTAAAATAATTGTAGACAATATAAAATACTTAGAAGTCTACCTGTCAAAACAAACCCAAGAACTATATAAATACAACTATAAAATACTTAACACACAAATGAAGTCAGGTCTAAACAGTTGGAAAGATATTAATTGCTCATGGGTAGGCCAAGACAATATAATAAAAAGGACAAGTCTACCTAAATTAATTTATTTAGTGCCATTCCAATGAAACCATCAAAAAATTATCTCATAGAGCTAGAAAAAATAAAAACTAAATTCATCTGGAAGAACAAAAGCTCAAGATATCAAAGGAATCAATGAAAAATGTAAAAGAAGGTCATCTAGCAGTACCAGATCTCAAACTGTATTATAAGCCTATCAGTGGAATAGAATAGGTACAAATTACAACATAGTAAATGACTATAGTAATCTATTATATGATAAACCCAAAGATCCAAGCTTTGAAACAAAAACTCATTATTTGACAAAAAACTGCTGGGAAAACTGGAAAACCGTATGGCAGAAACTACTATAGACCAACCTCTCACACCATATACTAAAATAAGGTCAAATGGGTATATGATTTACACATAAAGAGTGATACCATAAGCAAATTAAGAGAGCATGAAATAGTTGATCTGTCAGATTTATGGACAAGAGAATAATTTAGAACCAAAGAAGATACAGAGAGCATGACAAAATGTAAAATAGATAAGGTTGATTATATAAAATTAAAAAGCTTTTGCACAAACAAAACCAATGCAACCAAAATTATAAGGAAAACAGAAAACTGAGAATTTTTGTAACAAGCATCTCTGATAAAGGCCTCATTTTTCAAATATATAGAGAACTGAGTCAAATTTATAAAAATACAAGTCATTCTCCAATTGATAAATGGACAAAGGATATGAACAAGCAGTTTTTAGGTGAAGAAATCAAAGCTATCGGGGCAGCTGGTTGGCGCAGTGGATAGAGCACCGGCCCTGGAGTCAGGAGTACCTGAGTTCAAATGAGGCCTTAGACACTTAACACTTACTAGCTGTGTGACCCTGGCCAAGTCATTTAACCCCAATTGCCTCACTAAAAAAAAAAAAAGAAAGAAATCAAAGCTATCTATAGTCATGAAAAAGTACTCTAAATCACTATTGATCAAAGAAATTCAAACTAAAACAACTCTGAGGTTCCACCTCACACCTGTCAGAGTGTCTAATATAACATTGTGCACAGTATCAGGAATATTATTTGATGAAGAACTGTGAATGACTTATTCTCAGCAATAGAATGATCCGAGACAATCTCAAAGAACTAATGATGAAGCATACTATCAACCTCCAAAGAAAGAACTGATATTAATTAAACACAGACTCAAGCATCCTATTTTTCACTTTCATTTTTTCTTTTATTCCAGTTTTCTTGTGCAAAATTACTAAATATGGTAATGTTTTATATAGTTGCACATATATATATATGTAAAACCTATATCTGATTGCTTACCACCTCAGGAAGGGAAGGGGGAAGGAGGGATAGAATTTGGAATTCAAAACTTTAAATACAAATGTTTCTTTAAAAAAAATCTTGGGGCAGCTAGGTGGCACAGTGGATAAAGCACCAGCCCTGGATTCAGGAGAACCTAAGTTCAAATCTGGCCTCAGACACTTGACACTTACTAGCTTTGTGACCCTGGAAAAGTCACTTAACCCTGTTTGCTTCAGTTTCATCAGCTGTAAAATGAGCTAGCTAGAAAAGGAAATGGTAAACCACTCCAGAATCTTTACCAAGAAAAACCCAAATATGATCACAGAAGAGTCAGACACAATGAAATGACTGAACAACAATAACAACACAGTCATCCTGACACAATCCCATCTCTGCCCACTGTGTCCCTTTGTCTTTCAACCAACAGTCAGTAGTGAGCAGCCCCAGTATGAAGTGCAGCCTATGGTTATAGATAGCATGAAACTAGTTGATTCACATGAGAATAGAATCTCTGAACTCTGCCTCACTAGCACAGCACTCATTAATCGGTTGGAATAACCTAGACATATGACGGTATTCAAACATTCTATAAATCTATGCATCACTCTTTGGATGAGTATGAATTCTTACCAATATGCCAATATGAAGCCAAGGAAGAAAGGAAGGAATGAAGGAAGGAAGGAAGGAAGGAAGGAAGGAAGGAAGGAAGGAAGGAAGGAAGGAAGGAAGGAAGGAAGGAAGGAGGGAGGGAGGGAGGGAAGAAGGAAGATGGCTGAGCAATGACCAGGCAAAAAAGTACAGGCACATAATTTCTCAGCTCCTCATACTCAGAGAAAATACTTTAAATGCTCTTAGTTTTTTTTCCCTTAATGGAAAAAGGACCACCACCCTCAAGTGTAGGATTCCAATTGAGAACATCAAAAAGTATTTTTCTTCTCACCACTAAATTACTCACTAGTTTGGCAAATGGTCTGAATATATACATGGGAAAACAACTTGGGTTTTATAGGTTAGCATTTCCAAAATGCCAGTGTGCAAAATGTGCCTTTGTTTCCATAAATGAGTGAGCAATTGTCTGTTTCTTCTTTCAGGCTCAGAGCCTATGCCACCCCAGGTACTTGAAGAGAAGCCAAATGCTGATCTAGAGTCCTTTAGAAGAGTTAGTCACTACCAAATCTCTCACTCCTTGAGCTCAGACAATATAAATGTACGCTATACAAATCAGCTAACAAAACATTTGTATAATGATTGGTATAACATGTACTGCCCACCAGGACTAAAAATGGTCATCATCAGTATCAATGGACTTTTATGTAGGTGCGGTCCTATACTAAGTAATGTAAAAAGACCTCTGGGGAGGGGATTGGTACATTTGTTTGTGTGTCTTCGCATAAGGTTCGAGGTGTCCATATCATCTATTCAAGGTCCTGAGGGGTAGAGATGTAAGTGATGACAATTGCCTGTACATACAGTGTACTTAAAGGCAAATAGGTGTGTCTCCTAGGTTTGAGAGCCCACCTTTATTCTCCACTAGACGGAGCCATCTAGAGGTGAAGCAAAATGTTAACCTTTGGATAAATGAGTAAAGTGGAAGAAGGGAATAGGTATTTTTAAAGGACTTACTATATGTCAGTCACAATGCTAATTGCTTTACAAGGGCACAGCTGTAATAAAATCAAAGTCACAGACTGTCAGGGACCACATTCATCCATTTCACAAGCATTGACTATTCCCAGTCCTACACTTTGTGTGTCAGGGGGTGCAAAAATCACAATCCCTATCCTTGAAGAATTCACAATGTGCCAGGAAGACAGAATATCCCCACTTCTAACCTACCCACCCCCAACAACGCAGCATGTAAACAACACAACAATGTGATATGAATGATATCTCTAAGTGCCAAGGTGACAGGGAATAAGAGAGGGAGGGGAATGCATTGCATGAGTTAATAGACGTTCCCTGGAAAAGGTAAATCTCTTGGAATAATTTCCTGACTTAGTTCGTGACTTTCCTGGATGTTTGCACTACAACATTTATTTGTACAATGATTGTTTGCATACTTTCTAAATATCCTTCAGTCATTTGATAAGGAAATGCTCTAACTCCCCAACAAGACCATATACGTTTTTATGATTTCTATATTTACCTCCAACCATCCAGGACTCTATACAGCAGGCTGTTCCACAATATTTGAGGTCTGATTATCTAACCATGCTAATTTATCCTCAGATGATCATAAGGTTAGGGATTTAGAGCTAGAAGGAATCTGAGATCAGGAATTCTTTTCAGTTCAGGTCTTTTCATCACAAATGCTTGAAAGACCTCTTTCTCATTGAAATCCCTTAAGCTTTTTGGATTCTGGACCTCTCTGGACGTCTAGTGAAACTTAGAGACTTCTCAGAATAATGTTTTTATATTAATTAAATAATGTATACAAGATTTCAAAGGAAACCTATCATGTTAAAATAAAGTTATCAAAATACAAGTCCATGGACTTAAAAAACCATCTAGTCCAACCCCTTTCTTTTACAGATAGGGAAGCTGTGACCCAGAGAAGGCAACTGACTTGCTCATGGTCATACCAGTAGTGTCAGAGGTGAGATTTGAATGAAGCTCCTTTTTACTCTAAGCTCAGTACTCCATCTACTAAGCCATGGTGAGCACTGTCTTCCCAAGAGATCTTGGGGCTTGGAATCCAGATACCTGTTTGACCTTGTTGGACCACTTAACCACCCTACACTTTAGTTTTTTTCATCTGTAAAATGGGGGTAATAGCAGCACATACTTCCCAGGGTTATTGTAAGAATCAAATTAGATAATGTATGTAAGGTACATTGCAAAAAAAAAAAAGGGTCTATATCAACGCTATCCACCATCTTCATCATGGCATGAGAGCTCGAGCATCTCGCAATACTCAATCCCCCGATGTACCAGGGGCTTTCTTTTTTGGCACTTCTTCCAAGGTATTTTTAGCCATATTTTTTCAGAGAGAAGGGCAGCAGAAAGGAGAAGGATGTATCACAAGTAGCAAGCAAGAATTTGCATGAGAAGATAGGGAAATGGCAAAGTGTATATGTAAGCAAAAGGACTAAGATGAATCTTTTTCCTGTCCTTGAGCCTTTTACTTATTTGACATGTTGGCACAACTAACTTAGTGTTTTAGAAACATGTGTGACTTCTAAACAGCTCTAAGGTGTCATGGCAGAGACGCTATCAGATAATGACCAACACTGCTTAAGGCCAACACTGTGGATGTGATCCAGATCAATCATGAGGCCAAAGATGCAAGCAATAGGTAAGACCATAGCAGAAGAGACTGATAGTTTGTGACTTTTCTCTTGATACAGTCTAAACCTAGGTCACAAGCCCCAACACACACACACACACACACACACACACACACACACACACATCACCTATACTCCTATACTTAGTCCTTTCCATGATGAGCTGGTGTGAGTGCTTCAAAACTTTCCTTTAGTACTCCAAATATCTGGTAGGGTAAATGGAATGAATAGAGGTGGAAAGGCCCCATGTAGGGATATTTAACTCTTTTTTTCCTATATCTAATCAACTATGGAGCCACCATATATTGGATGAGTATCCTATAAATATAGTGATTATTGATTTAAACAGGAAGTTTCGGGTGTCATGTAAGAACAGAGTTATCAATTTCTTATTCTTTTTATTTATTTATTTATTTAGTTTTTTAGTTTTTTTTTTTAGTGAGGCAATTGGGGTTGTGACTTGCCCAGGGTCACACAGCTAGTAAGTGTTAAGTGTCTGAGGCTGGATTTGAACTCAGGTGCTCCTGACTCCAGGGCCGGGGCTCTATCCACTGTGCCACCTAGCTGCCCCTATTTCTTACTCTTTTTAATAGTTTTGAGCAATATATCATATCCATCCCTTTATTAATACTAAATTTAGGACAGTGAGAGAAGTGGCTTGGTCAGAAGGAAAAGTACTCACTGTGTTTGCAGGACGAGCATCCTTGTTTAGGAGTGTTTCCAATGCTTATGACAGAAAAACTCTGATAAGACCACTTTGTTGGTAACTTCAGTGTATCTGATGAACAACTCAGATATTACACTCCCTTGCTGGATAATTGATACAATGACATGCTGACTTTCTTTAGACTTAAGAAAGGCAATACATTAGCTAGTTTGAACTGCTACTGCAGTGTCCCAAGTATAACAAATGTCACATACAGTTCACACGGCAGACAGAACATAGGCAAAGATGAAAGAAAGGAGAAAAAAAAGAAAAGGTATTATAGCAAGAATTTGCTACAGGCCACTTGGCTAAAAGATATAGATATAGATATTGATATAGATATAGATATAAATATAGATATATATCAATCACTTGACAAGTTTAAAATCTATCATCATCATCAGCCTCAGATTAAGTAGAGAATGGTATAGGGGGAAGGAATAAAATGTCCTAAGGCTCTTAGACTGGAGTTAGTGGTTTTTCCAGACAGAAAGGAACCTAGAGTAAACAGAATCTTAACTTCCCTTTTTTCCTTCTATATTGGTTGTGGATCTCAGCCAAAGGCCAAAACACCCAGCTATTTTAAACCAGATCACCAAGGATCCGTGGACATAAAAAGGAAATTAATCAGAGAACTAAATTCATTTCCCAAAGGTTTAGAATTCCTACAACATAGTTTTCCTTGACTGATTGGGTCCCCAGGCTCCATGCTCAGCTGTGGTATCCATCTAATAGGTCAACAGGGAGGATTCATGACTCATGATCAAGTCAAAGTCACTGTAGTGATGACTTGCACCAATTTCCCTATGGCATTTCAAACTGAACAGAGATCATCATGATCATCACTGTACAGTAAAGGCTGCATTGGGCAGTGGAACAAAAAGATTGGCAAGATGAGGGGCTTGGAAAACCTTCCTACAATTTCTAAAGTAGAAGAGAGAGAAGAATAGGAAGGATCGCATAAAATTATGGGTTATTTCCTGACCTTTTTTTGACAAATAAGAATGAAATTGTCTCGATAAGTGAAATGGGAATCTATTTCAATTTTTATTGCCAATGAAAATATTGCCATGTGAATGGATAGTTCAGGGCCTTACTTTGTGACTCCATGTATGTAAAAGAAAATTCCTGGACCACTCAGAAGGATAGCTTAAATTAAATTTCTGGATATCACTACAAGAGTTTTAACAATTCATGCTAAAAACCCTCACTTTAGCCCCAAGCTTTCTGACATTTAGAAGATTACTATTCTATAAACACAGATTGTATATTCAACTTTACTCTTCATCTCAATTCTCGATGTTTCAATCTTATTTCATCCCCACAGAATCATCATCCTAATAGCACACATTTATATAGAACTTTGTAGTTTACAAAATACTTCTGAAAAATAACCCTATAAAATTTTATGAAGGATTACAAAATCCTGGACAAATAACCAAAGACCTTAAGGACACACAGTGTTTTTTAAATTTTTATCACTGCTGTTAACTGAAGGTAGGGGCTTCAGGAAAAAACAAAGATAGATTTTGAAAGTGAATAGCTATTTAAGAAGATTGTGTGGGGCAGCTAGGTGGCACAGTGGATAGAGCACTGGCCCTGGAGTCAGGAGTACCTGAGTTCAAATCCGGCCTCAGACACTTAACACTTACTAGCTGTGTGACCCTGGGCAAGTCACTTAACCCCAATTGCCTCACTAAAAAAAAAAAAAAAGAAGAAGATTGTGAGAATAATCATTAGAGAACAATTTCTGGATTCCTGGATCAGAGTTTCAGGTAATGGAATGACAGACTCTTATCCAATGTTGGAGTGTGTCTAATGAGGGCTAGAAAAAATATATATATTTACCCATAGAATTGTGGAAATTACTAAGAAGTTTTAAATATGAAAATGAATGGGAAGGAGAAAACTGCCCACAAACATCAGCAAACCCAGGTACCACAGAGAG
Source organism: Dromiciops gliroides (assembly GCF_019393635.1). Lineage (NCBI taxonomy): Eukaryota > Metazoa > Chordata > Mammalia > Microbiotheria > Microbiotheriidae > Dromiciops > Dromiciops gliroides. Next base: position 111,216,947 of record NC_057864.1, read on the forward strand.
AGACAAGAATAAAAGTGAAAACAATAAGTAATATATGAAAAACAATATCCATGGGAAGAAAATAGCAATGAACTTGAAAACTTACAGACTAGTATACAAGGCACGGGAAGAAATAATAAAAACTAGATATTTTAACAGAAGGGGACAAATTGAATCTTATGTATCACTGAGACTTCATGGGCTCCAACTCATGCCTAGAATATAGCAAAGGGAAGAGTTTATTCTAAAGAAACAAATTATATAATAAGAGCAATATAGGAATACTTTATATCAAAAGGATATACTTTAGCAGGAAATTCATGGGAAAAACATAGTGGACAGCCTGCAGATGGGGATCAAAGATGGGAGAAGAGAAGAAGTATTGTGGTAAGATTCTGCTACATACTATCTGGCCAAAAAGGAATAAATAGACGATAAGTTAGGGAAGCAGACCAAAAGCTTGACATAAAAGCTTAATAAAATAATTATAGGGAATTTTCAAGTATCCAATGCCTGCTGGAGATTTCTTCTTCTCCCTTTCCTTTTCTCATTCTCATTCTCTCTCCTAAAAGCAGAAAAGTTTGTAACTACTTTATATACTTACCCACAGCAATTATTCCAAACTTTCTTTCCTCAAATCTCCTACACCACTGCTGGATAACAGAAAGGGCTCAGGAGAAGACGTTCCCCCATAAACCAAAGTAAAAGAGATACTGAAGAATGAGGCTGGACCAGCCAGTTTTGTGAATAATAGATAGAGGTTTATTATAAGCAACTTACACATGAGTAGGTAGTAGTCCATGAAGGCTGGCATACAAAAAGCGGATCCCCATCTAGTAGTCTATGATGGCTGGCAGACAAAATGAATCCCCAATGCCCATCTTATTCTAAGGGCCCCCTTTTATAGAGAATGGCAAATAAAACATGTGTAAGAGAGAACAGGTATACACATATGCTTCCCTGGGATAGTATTGATAAGGAAATCCCCAAGTTGTCAAGGCAGGCTAGTGATATGGCAGTGTGCCTGGAAGAAGCATGTGTGCATATATACCTCCCCTTATGTAATGGTGAATGAGAGGCCAGGTTCCCTAAAAGGGTGAATGGTAGGTCAGTTTTCCTTATGTGACCTGGCCATACAGTTAAAGCCATAGTATCCCCAAACCACCTCTACCCTCTTTCTCAGTCAAGAAACTTGTTTCCTACTTTACTAGGAAAATGGTGAGCTTCATCTTCTTCTGAATTCTATATCTTAAAACCCCTCAGTATCATTCTTTATTCTCTTTGCCTTTGTTTTGATAAAAAGGTCACCATTTCTTCTAAGACTAACCAACTTCTACCTATACCCATGATCTATTCACCTCCCATTTGCTCTGGGATCTTGGCTCATTGATCATCTTTTCTCCCTCACTCCCCACCAAATATTCCATCTCCTCTAATCCACTAGCTTCTTCCCTATTGACAAGTCTATATTACAAAAAAAAAAAAAATGAGTTGAAGAGATTAGAGATGTTTAGTCTGACAACATAAAGAAAACATTATAGTCACCTTCAAATATCCTAAGGGCTATCATGTAGAAGAAAAGCCCAGAGAGCAACATCAAAGCCAATTTACAGAGAAGTAGATATGGGATCAATATAAGGAAATACTTTCTAAAGATTGAATAGTCTAAAAGTAGAATAGACTTCCTTAGTAGGCAACAAGTTCTCCCCCTATGAAGGTGTTCAAATGGTGGTTAGATTGCCACTTGGTCTGTTCAGGGACAGATTGGACTAATGACCTCTCAGGTTTTTGAAATACTATGATTCTTAAGTGGGTAGTGAAATTCCTACTAGTATCCTCATTTTACATTGGCAGAGCAGGAAGTGAAGCTTAGGTCTTATGACCAAGTTTATCAGACTTTTCACCATGCCATATTAAGAGTGGTTACAGACATAGACCTTTAAGGGACTTTCAAAATCAGCTAAGCTTTTCCCTTTGTTTTATAGATAATGACACTGAGGTTCCCCAAAGAGCAAGGTAGTATTAATAAGAAGAAAATGGTGAGGGCGGCTAGGTGGCGCAGTGGATAAGCACCGGCCCTGGATTAAGGAGTACCTGAGTTCAAATCCGGCCTCAGACACTTGACACTTACTAGCTGTGTGACCCTGGGCAAGTCACTTAATCCCCATTGCCCTGCCAAAAAAAAAAACAAAACCAAAAAAACAACAAAAAAAGAAAATGGCAACAATAATATTGATAGCAAGCACTTATGTAGAATTTATAATTTGTAAAACAATTTACAAATATATCATTTTATCCTCATAACAGCTCTAGGAGTTAAGTGCTATGACTATTTTATTTTGTGACATTTTGCAGATATGAACACTGATAGTGACAGATTAAGAGGGAATTTGCAAAGTGTCGTTGGCTTGTGGAAGGCTCTCTGACTGCTTCCTTGTTTGTTCTCCCAGCAGGGCTGTAGCTAGCTTACCCAGGGTCCTGTAGCTTAGAAGTGTTGGAGCCCAGATTTGGACTCAGGTCTTCCTGACTCCAAATCCAGCACTCTATACATTTAATGTGCATATGCCACTCAGCTGCCCTGTTTCCCCCCCCAATAATGCTACTCTGTTCAGTTCAGGTGGTGAGTTCGAAATTAAATCACAAGAGCTACAGGAACATGCCCATTTCAGGAGAATACTAGACATAGTGCAATGAATAGAGAGCTAGACTTAGATTCACCTCAGACACATATCAGTTGTATGATGGTGGACAAGTTACTCAACTTTTCTAAGACTTTTTTTCTCAATTTTTTTTTTCTAGGAGAAAACTGATTTTCTCATCTGGATAGGAAAATAGATTTAGAACTGAATGAGATCTTATGGACCACGTAATACAACTTGAAATTTTTACAAAAAAGAAAAGAAAATTTAGGGCCAGAAAAGTTAGGGGACTTGTCAAAGGTCAGCTGGCTAATATTTTTTTTTTACATTCATTTCACATCAGTCATTTCTTATCACGTAAATTGCAGATCCAGGATTCAAACTCATGTCATCTAACCCCAAGACTAGCACTCTTTTAATGACATCATTCTGCCTCTAATGACATATATTTTACCTCCCAAAGTTCATGCAAAGATCCAATGAGGTAATATATGTAAAGCATTTTGTAAAAGGTACATAAATGTGAGTTGTTATTACTATTAATAATGTCAGAATAATAATAAGCACAGGGGACAGAGTTCTTGTTATCTTCTTGCAGCTCTTTGCTTCCCACATCTTCCTTTCTTTTCTGAAACTTCTACCATCAATATATGGCAGTGATGAAAACACCAGCTGTGCTCATATCATCTTCAGTTTCTTCCTCAGGATTGCATAATTCCCTACAAAATTCTATGGAGCTATTTTGAAGAAAGTACTTTGTAATCTGTAAAGCCCTCTCTAGATATAAGGAAAGATGAAGAGGAGTAAGAGAAGAATGAGGATGAAGATGAGGACTGGGATAATGATGAAGAAAGACTGAGTCCAGAGAATTAGTCACCAAGGGACTATGAGGATACAGATGAGGCAGGCTCCTGACCTTGGGGAAGGTGAAGTAAATACTTAAAAATGACCCCCCAAAATTACAGAAGGCAGGCAGAAGCACAAATAGTAGAATATGCACATCATTCCTTAGGGAAAGTGGCAGCATAAAGAGGAGAAGATGGTAGACGGGGGCAAACTGAAGTATTCTTGGCTGCCTTCTGAGCCAATCAATAATTTCTGTGTTTGCATGAAGGAAGTATTTCCAAGAAGGCCAACTCACACATCTGCCCTCAGCCCTGCTGGGAGAGCAAACAAGGAAACAGTCAGAGAGCCTTCCACAAGCCAACGACACTTTGCAAAGAGATAACCTTCAACTGTCTAACTGTCTGTCTGTCTTTCTGTCTATCCATCAGTCAAGCTGGCCTAGTGAGATTAGGATGAGTGAGAAATAAGAGGAGAAGGACCAGGCAAGGGGATAAGAAACATTAAATAACTCAGAAGACCAAAACAATAGCTTCTTTAGGAAGTTTCTGGGAGAACTGTGGAGGAGAATTCTGGCTTGAAGAGGCTACCACAAACTTTCTCCAGCAGCTTTCAAACAGCTGGGAAGGTCTGGCTTTTGTTTTAATTTCCCAAAGACGAACTCAGTGTTTTTTAAAATTCAAACCATGTTAATATTAATATTCGGGCACTATGAAGCTGTTTTACCCATTATTCCACATCTATATCCAAAACATCAATAAGACTTCCTAGGATGTAATTTCTTTATGGTAAAGAATCATCAAACATCATTCAGAAACTACATGTCCATTTTTAGATTTCCAGTAATAACTCTTTGTACTTGCAAGTACAATGTCATTGGAAGCTCCTAAAATGCCTTATGAATATCTAATTAAGTCTCGTAGGCCTCTCTATTTTCTAATGTATCTTTCCAAACAAAGAAGTAAAAATTTTAAATCACAGAAGCTTACAAATACATTTAATTTTCCTTTGCCCAAAAGCAAAATATTTTTATTTTGATTTGTCCAAGGAACAATTCTGCTTTCAAGTTATTATTCATTCTGTCTGTCTACCCTGCTGAGTCTTCATGTGTCAGGATAAACAGGATATTTATTAACTCAGGCCCAAGCAATCGCATTTACTTCCAAAGATGTTTCACAAATCTATGTCTATGCCCTGACCTATCTTCTGAGCTTCAGGCCCATATCTTCACCTGCATATCCAATCTCACACTCCAAGTGTCTAAAACTAATGTTAACATTTTTCCTTAAATTTATTCTCTCTTAATTTCCCTAGTATTCTTTCTTTTCATTGCAACTTTTAGCCCCTACTATCCCATATTCTTGGTGTCTACCACCTTTTTTTGGCTTTACTTGTCTCTCTACCTAGTCTGTATCTCGATAAGACTTTTAAACCATGTGCTCATCATTTCCTAATAATCTCTCCCTTGCCCTTGACTTTCTGCTGTTCCCTCCTTGTTCAACCCTCTGCGTTCAATTACTTGTTCAGCTTTGGATTGGATAAGATGGTCTCTGAGAATCTGTGATTATTTTTCCTAGGCTTCTGAACCCTGATGGAAAAAGTCATGAAACCACACTCATTTCATCCATTTCAAATTCCTACCACTTCCCCTCAGCTAAGCCTTCCCTGCTGGAGCTGTTTATGCTCCCTTTGGTCTCCCTTTCGCTTTTCCAAAGTAGCTTTTCTCAGACTCTTCTTCTCACCTCAAAAGTCAAGCCTCCCACCTGTCCCCTCTAAGCTCAGCAAATTATCTCACTTCCTACTTGACTTGAAAAATTGAGGCCATCTAACATGAGTTCCCTCAATCTCCACCTCCACCTTCCTACCTCAAAATATCCATGTGTCTTCCCTCCTGTCTCAGAGAAAAAGAAGTGGTCATTGTCCTTTCCAAGGCTAACCAACTAACAAGAAAAACAATAACAATAATCTCAGTTCAGTTGTTTCGGACTTTTCATTGACTCTGTTTTGGGATTTTCTTGGCAAAGATATTGGAGTGCTTTGCCATTTCCTTCTCCAGCTCATTTTACAGATAAGGAAATGAGGCAAATAGGGTGAAGTGACTTGCCCAGGGTTACACAGCTAGGAAGTGTCTGAGGCCAGGTTTGAACTCAGGAAGATGAGTCTTCCTGACTCCTGGCCCAGCACCCTATCCACTGTACCACCTAGCTGTCCATAATATAAATAACAATAATAGCAAACATTTATATTGTGCCTACTATATTCAAGGTACTGTGCTTAGTGTTAGACAGTTATTATCTCGCTTGATCCTCAAAATGATCCTGAGAAATAGGTACTAATTATTATTATCACCATTTTACAGTTGAGGAAACTGAGCAAACAGATGTTAAATGACTTGCCTGAGGTCACACATTAAGTGTTAGAGGCTGAATTTAAACTTGGGTCTTCCTGCCTTCAGATCCAGTGCCCAATACACTGAGCCACCTAAATGTCTTTGCCATAGGCTCCTACTTCATTCTTTTCAATCTATGACCCTTTCTCTCTGAAATCTTCAATCCCTCTCCTTCTATATGGACTTTCCCTTCCACTAACAATTAGTGTTAACAACAACAACAACAATAACCCCCTCAAGATGCAATCCATTGTACACTCTATGAGGCAAAGACAGGGAATGTATAGGAGGGTCTTTATGTGCCTTCCTAAGATATGGTAAGCCTGACAGGAACCCTACAATACAGACGAACTGGACTCTGATAATGCCACCGATTGGATTAACACCACAGTGGGATGTGCCTGTGAATCTAAGAAACAGACAGCACATTAGGGTGGAATACTCTGCTCTATCAAAATCACTGTGATCACTGTGACACTGAGGATAAAAGGAGTGGCACTCCTTTATATATTAAGATAGCACAAGACAGGGAGATACATTGAAATTAATCAGAAGGGCCAATGCCTCACCCTGTAAAAATGCTTCTGTGCTAGAGCAGACAAACCACAACTGAGCCAAAACCGGACTGATGACATGGATACTTTCGTTATGCAAAGGTATGATTTGATACCAAAATGAGCAAGGGATCTCTTCGTTTAGAGGCAAAGGCTTTCAAGTTGGTTTTTGAAGATCAGTCAAAAAGCACTGTTAAGTGCCTACTATGTGCAAGTGCTGGGGAATACAAAGACAGTTCTTGCTCTCAAGAAGTTCACAGTATAATGAGGAATTCAATAGTATGCTCACCTCCAAGTCAAATAACAATGCATTGTTGACCAGTGCAGGGAGTCAAAAATCCCTAAATCCAGATTAGACAAAGTAATGAAAATGAGGAACTTCTAAAATGTGAAAAGAGGAAAAAGTTAGAGAATGTGATATAAAGCTAGATTTAGGAGTTAAGAAGACTAGAGTTCAAATCCTGCCTGAGAGATGCTTACTGGCTATGTAACCCTAGCCAAGTCACTTGAGCTAGCCTCAGTTTCCTCATCTGTAAAATGGAAAATGATAATAACATCTCCCCCACCCAGCTGTTGCAAGAATAAAATGAGGTAATAAAAGTAAATTGCTTTGCAAACCTTAAGTCAGTTATTTTTTGGTCATATCTGACTCTTCATGACCCCATTGGGATTTTCTTGGCAAAGATATTGGAGTGATTTGCCCTCTCTTTCTCCAGCTCATTTTACAGATGAAGAAACTGAGGCAAACAGGATTAAGTGACTTGCCCAGGGTCACACAGCTAGAAAGTGTTTGAGACCAGATTTGAACTCAGGAATATGAGTCTTCTGAGTCCAGGCCTGGCACTTTATCCACACAAATGTTAGCTATTATTATTGCTGTTGTTATTATTATTATAATTATTAACTTAAATCATGTGGGGAAAGATAGAAGTAGATATTCTCTCCATCAGCCTGTATGTTATTAGAGTTATTTGAGGATACTTTTAGTGAGCCTACAGAAGATGAGCATTTATTGAGGTACAAAAAGTAGTTATTTTATACTAATACAAAAGAATATTAATAGGATAATAACTTGTCCCAGGATAGTTTCTACCTGAATCCATCAAATAAGAGGAGAACACTTATTTTATATTATAATTATGATGCCTGTCATTTACATAGTGCTTTAAAGTTTCCAAAGAGTTTTATACACATGACCTCATTTTATACTTCTAAGAACCCACTAAAGTAAGGAAACTAAGGTAAGGTAAGAAAACTAAGACTGAGAGTGATTAAGCAACTTACCTAGCGTCACTTCTCTTCCTAAGCCTCAAAGTTAAGATTTGAAGCCAGTTCTCTCCTGACTAAAAGTCCAAATCTCTGTCTGCTATACTATTTCACAGTGGTTCTCCAAGTGAGGTCTGGGAATCCTAATGACTCCCCAAGATCCTTTCAAGAGTTTTATGAGGTCAAAACTATTTTCGTAGTAATACTAAGACATTTTAGTTTCTAACACAATATCAATTCAATATAACCTACGTGAAAAGGCTCTCTGGGGGCCCCTCAATCATTTTTAAGAGCTTGTAAAGGAGTCCTGAGACCAAAAGAAAATTTGAGAACCACTGCCGTATCATTTACAAACATACTCATATCTTCCTTATCATAAAACACTTTCCCTTGAACTCTTCAAACCAAGCTTTTAATAAGAATATTTTATGATCAGTTTAATTCAACTCATCATGTATTTATTAAATACCTACTATGTACCAGACATTGGAGATACAAAGAAAAAATGCAAACAGTCCCTACCCTCCAGGTGCTTACATTCTAGGGTAAAGCTTCTTAAATTGTGGGTTGAGGGTCCAGAAAAATTTGGCAACAGTAAAAAGGTTATGTATATCTATTTTATATACCTATATATCCAGAGTCACATAAAAATTTCTCTGGCAAAAAAGGGGTCGTGAGTGTAAAAAGTTTAAGAAGACCTGTTCTAGGGGAAGGGGAGATGTATATAAGCAAATATTCATACGTAGCGATACATGTATATACACACATATATTCACACAATATGTATAAACATATATACATATTTTCACAGGTATGGTGTATGTACACACAAAGAGGATATTAAGCTATGGAAAACAGGGAGACTAGTTACTGGGGAGGCTCAAGAAAAGTCAAGTGTATGAGGCGACAATTGGGATAAGCTTTGAATGGCACCAAGCATTCTAAGAGATGGAGGTGAGAAGGTTGAGTTTTTTTGGGTAGGGGGACCAGCCAGTTCAAAGGCAAAGAGTAAGAACACAAAATGTTCTACACCAGGAGCAGCCATCACTGTACTATAGCTGAATTATAGAATGTATGGAAGGGAATGAGGTGCAAGAAAATAGAAAAAGTAGGAAGAGGCCAGCTTTTGAAGAGCTCTAAATGCCATAGAGCACCATATTTGATCCTAAAGATAGTAGGGAGCCACTGGAGTTTCTTGAGTAGGGAAGTAACATGGTCAGACCTGCAATTTAGGAAAATCACTTTGGCAGCTGAGTGGAAATTTGAGGAGGGAGAGACTTGGGGCAGTGAGGTAGTACAGTGCGTGGAGCACTGAGCTTAGAGTCAGGAAGACATCTTCATGAATTCAAATCTGGCCTCAGACACTTAATAGCTGTGTACTCTGGGCAAGTCGCTTAACCCTGTTTGCTTCAGTTTCCTCATCTACAAAATGAACTGGAGAGGGAAATGGTAACCACTCCAGTATCTTTGCCAAGGAGATCCCAAATGGGGTCTTAAAGAGTCAGACATGACTGAAAAGAATGAAGGGAGAGACTTAAGGCACACAGAACACAGGATCAAAGGATCAGAGATTTAGACTTGGAAGGGACTGTAGAGTCCTCTCACTTCCCATACAGGGAGACTGAAGTGGGACCTGAACCTGGGTCTTCCTGCCTCCAAATGCAGGATCCTATCTACTATGTCATGCTGCCTATCTAATTAGAAGACTATTCCAACATTCCAGGCAGGAGGAGATGAGGGCTTGTGCCAGGATGGTGGTTGCGTGCAGAGAAGGTGACATCTAGAAGAGATCTTTTGAATGCAGAAGCAAAAAGACTTGACAATAGATTATATGTATGAGGCAAATGTGTGTGACAAGTCCAGGATTACATGGATTAAAAGCCCAAATGACTTTGCCAGTTGTTGAGAGTAGCATCTTGACTTGTGAATAAATTAGATTTAAGTGAGGCATAGCAGTGCAAAGTTGTCAGCCTCACTCTTTTCTCCAGTGGCAAAATGAAAATCAAGATGACTCTAGATGGTCAGTGACGCAGTGGATGGCTTTGGCCTTTCTAAATTAAAGCCTTTCCCAGGCCTCAGTTTGTCTGAGGCAACTTTCAATGACTTAAGGAGTAGGTAAGAATTGAGACAAAAGATGGCCTAATTTATCGTAACAAAAATATCAATCTGGGAAGGGAAGACCCTCAAAGTTTTGGAGTAGAACCAAAAATAATTACTATTTACACTCAAGCCATCCAATTCTAAACAATGAGCCATAGAGGCTTGGGCTGGTGACTACAGTAATAGAAAAACTGGGGAGAAAGTAGAGTTGGGGAATAGAAGATAAGTTCTATTTGGGACATGTTGAGTTTGAAATGCTTATGGGATATTCCTTTCAAGATGTCTGAAAGGCAACTAATAAAGAGGGGCTGGAGCTCAGAAGAGTGATGAAGACTGGAAATAAAGATATAGGAATCATCTGCATCTAATGAGATCATCAAGTGAGATAGTACAGAAAGAAAAGAGAAGATGGCCCAGGACAGAGCCTTGTGGGATGGCTCTAATCCAGCAAAGGACACTGAGAAGGATCAGTCAGAAAGTAGGAGGAGATCCAAGAGAGAATAGTGACATAAAAACCTGGAGAGCAGAGAGTATCCAAGAGGAGATGCTAACCAACAGTGCCAAAGACTTAAGAGAGGTCAAGAAGGAAGAAGAAAGAGAAAAGGCCATTGGGGTTAGCATTGAAGAAATCTCATGTAATTCTTCAGATATAAGTTTCAGGTCAGAAGCCAGATTGCAGTGGGTAGAGCAAGTAAATGTAGACAGCTTTCTCAAGCTGTTTAGACAAAAAGGTGAAGAGTGATTAAAAAAAATTATAGCTAACAGAGATGGTCACATCAAGAGGGGATTTTTCTTTGTTTTATTTTCTTAGTTTTTGTTTTGAAAGAATGAGCACCTTTGTAGGCAGGTAGAGAGAATAAGCTAGTAGAGAGAGGGTAAAAAAATAGAATGGGGATAATTGTGGGAGAAGGGTCTATACTATTTATCTGACTCTTTGTAAACTGAGTGTAAGAAGCTAATGAAAGGGGAGAGGCAAGAGAAAATAAAAAAGAAGAGAGAGAGGGAGAGAGAGAAAGGCAGAGAGATGGCAATGGTCAGTCAGTCAATAAGCATTTATTAAGCACCTACTATTTTTCAGATGTTGTGCTAAGTACCAGGATATAGAGGCAAAAGACTATTCCTTCTCTCAAGAAGTTAACAGTATAATGGTGGAGACAACCTGCAAACATGAGTGAATAAATAAGATATATTGGAAATAACCAACAGAGGGAAGGCACTAGCAGAGAGGGAGGGAGGGAGAGACAGAGAGAAAGATAGAGAGAGTCACAGAGACAGAGAAACAAAGACAGGGAGAGAAGGGGAAAAGAGAAGAGAGGAGAGGGAGGAAAGGAGAGGGGGGGAGGGGAATGGTAGAGGTAGTCAGTTAATGAGGTGAATAAAAGGATTGTCATGTAGCCATAATGAGATAGTTGAGGTTGGATAGTATTAAATTGTAATGGACTCTTTAAGGACAGTTTTATAACTTGCAACAGGAATCTGTTGCTTTAGAAATATTCAAATGATTTTTGATCTCCACTGACTTGAATATTCCCTCCAGTGATATAGATCCCAACACCCCCATGCCTGCCCAACTCCTGTAACTCCTTTCTGTGTCTTCACACAAGTTTGCCACAGGAGTCCACCCAATGTGCCGAAGGCCTTCATTGGTCTTTCATGATAGCAAGGGGCTATGAGCTTCAAGAGAGAAGAGACTGTTTTATTTATTTTTCTCCATATCCCCAGAGTCTAGCTCGATAGCTACTTTATAAAAGGCACTTAAGAAATGCATGTTGATTGATCAATCTCAATTGGATACTGTGCCTCTCCACCTGGCATCCCTCGCCCTTACCACATGCCTAGTCCATCTTCTTTTCTTGCATGCATTTCCCTGATGACATTCCTTACTGTCATTCTTTCAAGTTCCCCATTTCTTAGAAATTGCAGCCTGCTCATGCTCAACATCTGCTTTACAACATTGCCCTCTGTGTGACATTCAGTTTTAGTTCTTTGGTGACTGATATGTTCCGTGTGCCGGGCCTTTACAAAAACACCAAGACTGGTATTGTACATTGGTATTTAAAAAGACAGCCTTTTGTTTCTGGGATGAGTTGGGAAATTCACAATTTCCTAAAGATAATTCAGCCTAATGTTTAATTCATCTAATGTTTAATCTTGGACCCAACTCATTACCTATTTGTACTATCTGTCCCAGACGTCCTGCTCCCCACAGCAACTTCTGTGGAGAAGGGACCCAATCATCCCCACAAACTACCAATCCACTGACGTCTTTAGATTGGGAAAATCAGCCTAGCCAAAGCAATGAGGAACCCTGAGGGAAAGGGATGAAGTAGTGTGTACCAGGCAAGTCAGACTACTGCCACCGGCTCAATGACCCTCTCCCCTAAGACCCAGATGGAGACAAGACCAGGACTGTGAACTCCAAAGCCATGAGAATAGAAGCATCCTCCAGACCACTGTTGCTGAAGACCAGACTCCAAAGTCATCATTTAGGGTAGAAATCCCTGTGGAGAAGGGACCTTGCTGATGTTAGTAATACCAATTGTTGAAAAACTGTCCTCAAAGGGCATGTAAAAAGAGTTCTGGCAAAGAGGGGTAATCTTTGCCATCAAAGTCCTTAGCACAATCAAATAGTTCAACATCAGAATCTGATATAATTGTATCACTGGCAATTATATTAAAGATGATGCATTACCATCTGCTTTGCCAGTGTACATTGAAGACAATCAGACCTTTCCATCTGTAGTGAAGCTGAAATCTGATATATATGTATATATACATATATATATGTATGTATGTATGTATAATCTCCCTAACAATCATGTAAGCTCCTTGAGAGCTAGGACCGTTTCACATTCATACCCCCATAATTCAGTTCAGTGCCTCACACATGGTAGGGGCAGCTAGGTGGTACAGTGAACAGAGCACAAGGCCTGGAGTAAGCAATATCTGAGTTCAAATCTGGCCTCAGACACTTAGTAGTTGTGTGACCCTGGGCAAGTCATTTAACCCCTATTTGCCTCAATTCCTCATCTGTAAAATGGAGATACACTGGAGAAGGAAATTGCAAAGCACTCCAGCATCTTTGCCAAAAAAAAAAAAAGAAAAAAAAAACAACCTCATGGCAAGAGTCCATGAGGTCACACAGAGTTAGACATGACTAAAAGACTGAACAACAATTGCACATAGTAAAAATAATAAATGCTTTTTCTTTCATTCATTCAGAATGTGCAGGAAGGGGAATATTATGTAACTCATTAGTGGAAAGGTAAATTGGAATCAAGTTGCGAAGGTCTTTAAAAGCTAAACAGAGTTAATGCTTGCTTCTAGGGCTAATAGGGAGACACTGGAGGTTTATTGAGACAGAGAATGACATGGTTAGCCATATGCTTTAGGAAAATCAACAACTCTGGCAGCTGTGTGCAGGATAGACTAGAGTAGGGAGAGACACGAGGCTGGAGACCAATTAGAAGACTGTCATACTAGTTCAGGCAAGAGCTTGGAGTAAGGGCCTGATCTAAGGTAGTGGCTGAAAAAAGGGATGCATGTATACAAATGCAAATGTAGAATGGCCTCTCTCAGGAGGTAACTGGCTGATGCCTCATTGGTATGTGAGATTGCTATTTCCAATAGTGGCTGACCTTATTGGGAATAGTGCCTTACCAATATTATCTCAACTGATACAATATCTCTGGGAGGTAGGTGCTATTATATATCCCCATATTAGAGTTGAGGAAACTGAGGCAGGCAGATTAAGTGACTTGTCCAGGGTCACACAGCTAGTGTGTGAGGTTGGATTTGAACTTGTCTTCCTGACTCCAGGACCACCCACATATTAAAATTATTTATGTTTTATTGTGTTTTTGTTTTATTATATATTTCCAATTACATTTTAATCTGATTCCAGAACACTCAGAATTGTTATAGATCCTGTGTTCAATGCCTCTGGCATGGAGGATACACTGCTAGTGTTAGGAGTTTAGAATGGAGTCTAATCTTGCCTCAGACATTTACTAGCTGTGTGACCCTCAGTCATGTGTGACCTCATGGATTGAGGATTGAGTGGAGTCAGGAGGATGAGTATGAACCTGTCTCAATAAACATTTTTACTTATAGTTTGGGGCTCCATTTTTTATCCCTCCTTCCCCTCCCCCCTCCATGAGGCAGTAAGCAATCAGATATGGATTGTACCTTTATGATTACATAAAACATTACCATATTAGTCATTTTATATAAGAAAACTTGAATAAAAGAAAAAATGAAAGTGAAAAATAGAATGCTTCAATCTGTGTTCCATCAATATCAGTTCTTTCTTTGGAGGTGGATAGTATGTTTCATCAATAGTCCTTTGGGATTGTCTTGGATCATTGTATTGTTGAGAATAGTTAAGTCACTCAAATGATATTGCTGTCTTTGTGCTGTTCTCTTGGTTCTTCTCACTTCACTATACATCAGTTCATACAAGTCTCTCCAGGCCTTTCTGAAATCATCCTGCTTGTAATTTCTTATAGCACAATTATATTCCATCACCATCATATACTACAGCTTGTTTATCTATTCCCAAATGGATGGGCATTCTGAGTCATTTATCAGGAATGTACATACAAGCTGAGCAAATCATTTGTGCTTTCAGTTTTCTCATCTGTAAAATGAAGGGATTAGACTAGATGGCCTGTGAAGTCCCTTCCAGATTTAGTCCTGTCTTAACCGGGTACCAGACACTGTGCTATGATCCTCATTTTCCCTTTCTGTAAAATTTTGTTGTCATTATTCAGTCATTTTTCAGTCATATCTGACTCTTCATGATCCCATTTGGGATTTTCTTGGCAAAGATACTGGAATGGCTTTGCCATTTCCTTCTCCAGCTCATTTGAAAGATGATGAAACTGAGGCAAACAGGGTTAAGCGAGTTGCCCAGGATCACACAGCTAGCAAGTGTCTGAGGCCACATTTGAACTCAGGACTTACTGACTCTAGACCCCACACTCTACCCACTATGCCACCCAGCTGTAAAATGGAGCATAATAATTGCATCTATATCTTAGTATTCTTTGAAAATCAAAAAAGATAATAAATGTTAAACATTTTGTAAATCTAAAAGTGCTACCTAAATGTCAGGTCCAATGACTGCTACTGTTGCTGTTATTCTTTTATTAGTAGTATCAGGAGTGGTAGGATTGGATGCCCACAGAAAGATCTGGAAATCCCTGAAACATCTGAGGCATTGCCTTGTACATAGTAGGCACTTAATAAATGTCTGCTGAATTGAACTAAATTAAATTAAACTAAATTAAATGCCTTTCAAAGTCCTCCGTTATGTTTCACAGAGGAAAAGTATAAGCTAAATAAAGCACATTTAAAGTGGCATCAGTTCAACTTAAGATGGCACTAAATCTTCATAAGAGATAAAACCATCTCTCCTTCTGGGGAGTAAATTGCAGAGTACTGTTACCGAAAGAGGAATGTTGGGCTCCCTGCCAAGTGCCCCCACAATGTTTCCTTCACTGTCTGGCTTTTTCTTTGGCTTGGAATCTGAAGAATGTCCAGACTCCCAGACACACCTACACCCAAATGTACATGGAAATATAAGAACAATGACAGATTATATATGTTTGTATGTGTATATACATATATATGTGTATGTACAATATATCTATATCTATCTAGGTTTTGGTAAATTGAGTCATGCTTTCCTGTTGAATTCTTGATTGATTTTCCCATCATTCTGCAATTCTCTTCCCCAAGGTAGCCCTTAGGGTCAGCTAGGTGGTGCAGTGAATAGAGCACTGGTCTTAGTCAGGAGGACCCGAGTTCAAATCTGGCCTCAGAAATTTACTAGATATGTGACCCTGGGCAAATCACTTCACCCTCTTCTCAGTTCCTCATCTGTAAAATGAGCTTGTGAAGGAAATGGCAAACCACTACAGTATCTTTGTCAAGAAAACCCCAAATTGGGGGGCGGGGGGGTGGGCAGCTAGGTGGAGCAGTAGATAAAGCACCAGCCCTGGATTCAGGAGGACCTGAGTTCAAATCTGGTCTCTAACACTTTGTGACCCAGGGCAAGTCACTTAACCCTCATTCCCCTGTGCAAAACAAACAAACAAAAAACCCAGATGGGCACTTGAAGAGTTGGACATGACTGAAATGACCAAAGAACAACCATGAAAGTAGCCCTTTTGTAACATTTAAGCTTCAAATTCTTTTTTCCCTAGTTCCTTAATATAACTTGTGAACCTTGTCTTAAATGCACTTTGGGAATTTGCTATTTTAAGGAAATTTGTGGTGAATCTATTTGTAAAATGAGAAATTTTCTGGCAAGATGAATAATCATGTTGGCTTAGTTCAGAATCTTGTATATAAGATTTTCCTAAAAAGGGAAGGGGTGCTTGCTTATTTTTCACCCCAGCACACATTTACACAAGATGACAGAAATCTGCTTCCTACACCCTACATCATAATCAGAAGCTTTATCCCATGTCTCCCCACTCCTTGAGGACTAGGAATCTGAACTCTGAGGGGGCTGGAAGGAGGAAGATGGGTTCATCATTTCAATAGATTTATTGCCTAAAAAATTCATGCCCACACAGAATGCCTTTCATTCCCACCAACTAGCAAACTGTATCAGCCTTTATATATGCAAATCCTCCCTGTGATGGTTTAATCAAAACAAATGACTAGCATTGGCACACAAGTACAAGCAACTGAAGTCCTCTTTGATCTCTTTGAATCTCCAGTTTATCTTGAAGGATCTGTTGGTGTCTAGTTTGGCCTATGTAACCAAGTATTCATTAGAAGAAGTTCAGAAGAAGAGCAAAACTTATTAAAGGTTTTCACCTATGCCAGAAATGTGAGAAGGCATAAGTCAACAGAAAACAAGTGTACTCTATGAAGATGTTACCCTTTATTCCCTTCCCAAGGTAGTCCCAAAAGATGTGTCATCTAAATGACTACATATGAATCACAACCTTGGCAAAGGGGAGGCACAGGCACCCATCACAATTTGTGAGTGGAATGTAAGAGCTGACATGGAAAGAAAGAATAGATAAAATGTTATTGGATGGAAACCTAATTTATGTGGATCTGAGCAAAGACAGAGGGTCGATGCTGGGGAAAGAGCACTGGATTGGGAGCCACAAAACCTCTACTTCAGTAGTGGCTCTCCTATTGACTCCTTGTATGACCCTAGCCAAATTACTTCACCCATCTGAGACTCAGTTTCCTCACCTATAAAAAGTAAGAGGACTGGGTTAGAAGGGTCTCCTTAAACTAAAATACTATAATGTTGGAATTGAGAGAGCATAAGAACATAAACCTAAAAAAGGTGAAAAGAACCTCAAAGGTCATGTAGTCAGAGTATCATATACTTAAAGTTAAAGGGACCACAGAAGCTATTGAGTCTGATCCCCGCATTTTACAAATGAGAAAACTGAGGAATAAGGATATTGAGTAATTTAAGGTCACCCAGCTAGTAAGTGTCTGAAGCAGAATTAGAACTCAGATTCAGAGGTAGTAGGGATCTCAGAGGCCATTGAGTCCTAGGATCATAGATTTAGAGGTGAAAGGTCCCTTAGAAGTCATCAAGGCTAACCATCCCATTTTACAGATGAGGAAACTGAAGACCAGAATGGCTAAATGATTTGTCCAATGCCACACAACCAGCAGGTGTGGGAGGTAGGACACAAACCCAAGTCTACTTTTCAACCACCTAGGTCCCTAAAGTTATGATAGAATAAGTGAGCTTCTCCCAGCCTTCCTTTCTTTCTCCCACTTTGGAGACTGTCCAGTGATAACTCTGGGCATTAGTGTAACTGGCCTAATTCCTCACCCCTGCACAGGACCAGCTCACTCTTGCCTCCTGTGGGTCTTTTTATGGGCCAAATTTAGAAAATCAACAAAACATTGAAGCTGGAAGGAATATTACTCATAATTTTAAATCACAGAATCTCTGAATTGGAAGAGTTCATAGACCTCACCTGAACAAGAATCCCCTCTACAAGTGAGGCTTCAAGTCATCCTTCAGCCTTTTATTGAAAATCACACACGTGTGTGTGTGTGTGTGTGTGTATGTGTGTGTGTGTGTGTGTTTGTGTGTGGCATTCTCTAACCAACAATCTCTTGGAGCTGTCCATTTCACTTTGGGAGAGCTCTAATTACTAAGGAAGCTTTTCCTGAAATGAAGCCCAAATCTTCAATTCTATCCACTGCTCTGTGTACAAAAAGGACAAGTCCAATCCCTCTTTCCTCAAATATTTGAAGACATCTGCCATGTCTCCCCAACATTGTCTCTTCTTCAGGATAAATAAACATCTGCTCAGCCTTCCATCAATAAGCATATGGCACTGTCTTGAGGTCTTTTACCATCTTGGCTGCCTTCTCTAGTCTGAATGATGCAGTCTTACCCGGGTGGAGTCTAAAACTCTCACATCCCTACTCCCACAAATTATTCATCTCTTAATGTAACCTAAGGACTTCCCAAGTATAAAGGGTTAAGGACTTGGGGATGCTGTTCTTCCTATTCTCATGACCCAAACTTCAGCTTAGTACCTTTTGGAAATTCAATTTGGTTAAGGAGTGAGGGTTACAAGAAAGTTCCAAAGGACTTATGATGGAAAAGGCTCTCCAAATCCAGGGGGAACAAAAGAACTATGGAATATGGATGCTGATTGGTTAAGGAGTGAAGTTTTCCCAAAGAATTACGAGAGTGGCATTTCCAGCTGACTAAGCAATTCTGATGGACCATTAATGATGCTAAGCCAACCACTGCCTCTCTGCCTCAGGATCACAAATGAGCTGAACAATCACTCCCAGGAAACAAAGCAACTGAGACCTTGGATAATCTGATCACCTGTGCAATCACATCCTTAGACAACTGCCCCTTTTGCTCCTCATCATAATTGTGTGTGTCTAATGCACTGTTGTGGAGTGGTGAACTGGTCCAACCATTCTGGAGAACAATTTGGAACTGTGCCTCAACTGTACATATCCTTTGACCCAGCAATACCACGACTAGGTCTATGTCCCAAAGAGATCACGGGAAAAGGGGAAGATCTACATGGACAAAAGTATGTGTAGCAACTTTTTCGTGGTGGCAGAGAATCGGAAATTGAAGGGCTGCCCATCAACTGGGGAATGGCTGAACAAGTTGTGGTATATGATTGTGAAGGAATCCTATTGTTCTATAAGGAATGACAAAGGGGATGAGGAAAAACCAGAACAACCTGGGAAGACCTATATGAACTGATGCAGAATGAAGTGAGCAGAGCCAGGAGATCCTTGTACACACTTACAACAATATTGTTAAGATGATCAAATGAAAGACTTAGCTACTCTGATCAATACAACGACGCAAGACAATTCTGAAGGCCTCACAATAAAAAAAATGCCATATACCTCCAAAGAGAGAACCAATGAACTCTGAGTGCAAATTGAAGTATAGTTAGGGGGTTTTTTTCACTTTATTTGGGGGGGGTTGCAACGTGGTTAAAATGGAAATATATTTTGTTTGATTTCACAAGTATAATTGATATCATATCTCTTGCCTTCTCAACAAGTGGGAGAGATGGTAAAAGGGGTGAATTTTTTTAAATAATAAATTTATTTAGAATTTTCCCAAGTTACATGTAAAAACAAATTTTCACATTATTATTTTAAGTTTTCAACATTTGTTTATATAAGATTTCCAATTTCAAATTTTTCTCCCTCCCTTCCCTCCCCCCCTCCCCTAGACAGCAGGTAGTCTGATATAGGATAAATATATATATAACATTATAGGTTATATATAATAACATTAAACATATTTCTGCATTAGTCATGTTATAAGAGAAGAATCAGAGCAAAAAAGGAAATACCTCAAAAAAGAAAAACAACAGCACCAAAAACAAAAGAAATAGTATGGTTCAATCAGCATCCATATTCCACAGTTCTCCCCGCCCCACCTCCGGATTCGGAGAGCCTTTTCCATCATGAGTCCTTTGGAACTTTCTTGTACCGTTGTATTGGTGAGAAGAATCTAATCTATCACAGTTGATCAACACATAATGTTGATGATACTCTGTATAATGTTCTTCTAGTTCTGCTCGTCTCACTCATCATCAGTTCATGTAAGTCAGAAGGGGTGAATTTAAAACTCCAATTTTTAAAAATAATGTTAAGAATTGTATGTGTATTCAATATTTCATTCCTGAGAATTTTCCATTCTTGTACTAATTTTCCCTTATAGAATTCTAAGCCATTAAATCCTACCCCTTTTCCTGATCACTTTAAAATCAGGTCTCCAAAAATCTAGAGCCCTTGACAACTCATTCTGAATTTTTTTCTCCTCCCTCTGCTTTGCTGAAGTTTTCCTTTTTCTATTCATCTCCTTATTCTTCCTACCCATGTTTTTCTCCCTCATGGGGTTCTCTTTGTAGAGATTCCTTTTCCTTCTACTCTTTGAGTTGTTTTGTTTGTCCAATTTGGTAGTGAGGGGAAGCTTTATTGCTATAAAGCATCTCACCTGGTCATCCTGCCAGGAGTCCCTAGACTCTCTTCTCTATCACAAAGTCTAAGATGGCACTGTCACTTTTCCCTGATTGCTAGGTGCCCAAAGAATTTTTCTTTTTCATCAGTGGTGAATTAAAGTATAAAATATTGCATATATTGGCTCAACTGATCCAGTCCTACATGCCACCCCCAAAACACACACACACAGAATGAAACAACTCTAGAAGAGGTAGGAGCTCTATGTGTGGTTATTTCAGTTCACCAGCACATCTTACTAATCTTTATTGTGGGTTTGAACCTTTCATGGATTCAGCCCAAAGTCATGGGTTTTAGTCTTTCATGGACCACAGGCTGCATTCCAGTCAACCAACCCTCTTGCAAATGTGTGCCCTTATCCTGGAGGAAGAAAAGAAGATAGAACCCAAATAGATACACACAAATACATCCACAGCCACTTAGATATAGAGGTTCCCACCATAATATACCAGTAAGAATGAGCCAAGAATGGCATTTCCATTTTTAAAGAGCAGCACATGCAAGTGCTATGGTATTTAAACAAATAACTCCTAATGCTTAAAATAAATAGAGAACCTCAAAGCATATACATATATACATATACACATATACACATACACATATAGCATACACATGCACATATACACATACACATATAAATTTAACAAGAGATCAGTGTAGATTTCAGGCTTTAAGAACAGCAGGCATCTCCTGGTCCCATCTGGACCAAGAATTCCCTAATCCTGGGCATTAAAAGAATCAGGAGTAAACAGTGTTATTATTTATTTGATTTTCCACATGATACTAGTTTCCTGTTAGGGTTTAGGAATGGACTTGAAGGAAATGAACTGGGGGCTGGCGGGCTTTTTATGCTTTTCTTTGAGGCTATAGTAAAAGTAGAGGACATTGTACCCATTGTTTAAAAAAAAATTAAACCCTGTTCTGAGACCTTGGATAATCTGATCACCTCCATGGTCCCTTAGCCACATGCTACCCATATAAGGGTCACACTGTGCCAGCTTTAATAACCTTCTTGGACATGAGGTCAAATGAATAAAACTGAGAGGTCTGGGAATCTCACCTTTCTGTAGGTAACATTAGTGGCTATGATAATGCATCCCAAAGGCTTTTCACATTTGCTTCTTGTAATTTAATTATGAAAAAACAAAGCCCTCTACTGATAGATCTTTCCCACACATGCTCTGGGAGTCTGGTAGTGACTGAAAAACAGAACTGTCTCCTTGCATTTATGCTAAATTTTAAGCATCTTGAAGACAGAGTTTTTGTCTTTTCTTTTTCATTATACATATTGCCTCACTGAAGGCCTATATAAGGAGGAGGATATGGTGGGAAATGACACTGAATGTAGAGTTATATGATCATAGCATCATAGATTTAGAACTGAAAGGAACCTTGTATAGCCTTTCCCCCTTTTTTTTACAGATGAGGAAACTGAGACATAAAGAGGTTAAGTGACTTGCACAAGGTGCATTTGCAATACAGGCAATTAGGGATTTGGACCCAGATGTCCTGACTGCAAACTTTCTACTCCTTCCCACGTACCATTGTGCTTATCTGACCTAGGGCAAGTCACTTAACTTCTCTTGATGATTCTCACATTTCTGACCTATAAAATAAAGGGGTGG
Organism: Dromiciops gliroides; assembly: GCF_019393635.1. Lineage (NCBI taxonomy): Eukaryota > Metazoa > Chordata > Mammalia > Microbiotheria > Microbiotheriidae > Dromiciops > Dromiciops gliroides. The sequence continues at coordinate 111,238,857 of NC_057864.1, forward strand.
GTAGGATTAGGTTAGATAAGCCAGACCTCTAAACACTGTAAATCTGCATTTAGGTGCTCATAAATATTTGGTGAATAAAGAAAATGTGGAAAGAAGCCACTAATATTTTTTTAATGAACTAGTTTTACTATTTGTCATGCTCTGAGGTAATCCTCCTCACCAGTGCTTTAAAGCAACACAGTTCCCCTGTGATGCCGTAACATAAGTATCATCTCTTTTCTGTAGAGGAGAAAACTGGGTCTTAGAAATATGAGTGATTCAGCTAAGGAAACACACTAAAGTGTCAGAGCTGGAAATACATCCCATGTCTTTTGGCTCCAAGTCCATGTAAACCTAGCTTGTCCAAAGATATTCACTCCACCCATTTTTTTTACTAACCTGACTTTCCCAAAACACTATTTACTTCATTGAACTCTACGTAAGCAACTTTGCTCCCTGTCTCTGAGCTGGACAATGGGAAAACCTACTTACAGTGTCCTAGTCCAGTCTTTACTGGCAGGGGATAGCCAGGCTCTTGGAAGGAGAAAAAAAAGAGCTCAGATTGATGGTCTGTCTGCTGAATGACTATAGCACCCACTCCCACAGCTACTAGGCTTTCCCAAAGAATTACGAGAGTGGCATTTTCAGCTGACTAAGCAATTCTGATGGACCATTAATGGTGCTAAGCCAACCACTGCTTCTCTGCCTCAGGATCACAAATGAGCTAAACAATCACTCCCAGGAAACAAAGCAACTGAAGCATCCTATTAGGTAACTGAATAAGAAACCACTAATGGGCCCCACTGCTTTGATGAAAGGGCTGTTTCCACCATGGTCAGATTGACCTTTGGTAAGTACACGCGTTTTTTCCCCTTCCATTTTTACTGCTGTTCTTCCTGCTCTGAAGTTCAGTCCTTTGGTCTGAGAACAGTAGCTTCTTCTGAAAGTCTTTGGACAACTGGATACAATGGGAAGTACTGTTGGCCTAAATGAGATCTCACACCTGGCCTTGTTGCTTCAGAAATGTAGCTCACTGGTAATTCAACAGGGAGGGTGTAGATACTTCAGGTGAACTCATCTTGATATTTGTGGGGGAGAACTGAACAACTCAAAGTACATATCCCTCCTGTTGGAGAAGCCACTATATCATCTTTGCAAATGAAGGAATAATATGTTGTAATTTATCACATTTTGCTGAGATGAGAGCAAGCAGAACTGTTTAATATTTATATTATCATTTCATATTTGGGGATGAAAAATCCCTAGTTAGTGCACCTAGGTGGTACATTGGATAGAATACCAAGCCTAGAGTCAGGAAGACTCATTTTCCTGAGTTTAAATCCAGCCTCAGACACTTAATAGCTGTGTGACCCTGAGTAAGTCACTTAACCCAGTTTGCCTCAGTTTTCTCATCTATAAAGTGAGCTGGAGAAGTGAGCTGGAGAATGGAAAACCATTCCAGTATCTTTGACAAGAAAGTCCAAAATGGGGTCACGGAGAGTAGGACATGACTGAAACAGCTAAACAACCACAAATAACAACATACATTTATGCTTTTCTATGAGGCTAGAGAAAAAGTAGAAGACATGGTACACATTGTTTAAAAAAAATTAAACCCTGTTCTGAGACCTTGGATAATCACCTCCATGGTCCCTTAGCCACATGCTACCCATATCAGGGTCACACTGTGCCAGCTTTAATAACCTTCTTGGACATGAGGTCAAATGAGTAAAACTAAGAGGTCTGGGAATCTTACCTTTCTGTAGGTAACTTTAGTGGCTATGCTAATGCATCCCAAAGGCTTTTTATGTTTGCTTCTTGTAATTTAATTATGATAGTTAGATACTGGGAAGATTTAAAGGTATATAAAAACATCCTCAAGGATTTAACAACAATAATCTTTAAAAGTTATGTTGATAGTTTACATTTGACTCAGAAAAATCTTGTTAGTTAAAATATTATCTCCATTTGACAGAAGGGAGACTTGTCCACAATTACAGTAAGTGGTAGGGTCAGGCCATGGGACCAGTTCTCTTTCTACTCCACCACTAAAGATTTTCTAAGCCATAACTGTTGACCCCTTTCAATAGTCTTAGCTGTTTCTAAGGATCTATAGCAAGCCAAGTTTTAATGACCTTCAGCATTTGCTTTTTTCCTGACTATTTTTATAAATAAAAACAAACAAACAAAACCCCATCATAGTGGGGTGAGATGTTTCCTGTGTATGTATTTGGATGAGGTTTATTGGTTCTTTCCCATGGGTATTCATTCATTCTTTTACCACTAGAACCATGATGAAAACAACAAGGCTGGTAAATGATTGGTGTGAATTTATTTGGTATGTGTAATCTAACAATGGCAGCTTGGCCTGAGTTGAGATATAAACTTGGAAATGTTTGGCTGCTCTTTTTGGTTTCTCCAAAGAAAGGAATGGAAAACAGTATGGCTATCACTGACATTCTCAACCATTTCTTGACAGGTGGCGTGATCTAGCGGCCAGAATTCCGGACTTGGATTCAGTGGACCTGAGTTCAAATCATTATTTTAACACTTAGTTTTTGAGACCTTGGCAGGGGGCGGGGAAGCCAAAACACTGGCCCTCTCAGTCTGTTTCTTCATTTATAAATTGGGATGATAATAGTTCTTATACTACCCAATTCATGTGTTTATTGTAAGGAAAGTACTTGGTAAAGCTTAAAGAACTACATAAATGTGAATTAGTAGTAGTGGTGGTTATGATAATTATCATGATTATTGTCATTCTCCATTCCCTCTGGCCTCAAGATCCCAAAGAGTTGATTTCCAAATGAGTTCTTTGGAGCAATGCTGGGAAGGAAAATAAGTGAATGCCTGCTCACCAGGACAAGAGTTTAATTAATATAATCAAATCATAATGAGGATAATTGTAGCATGCAAATATTATCAATTAACCCACAAATGGCCAATTAGCCTACAAATCCAGAAATCATAGCCTTTGCAGTTGAAGACATCATCCACCAGAAATAAAGGCTTTTCCTTCATTGCTTGATTGTAGTGTAGAAGGAGGGGAGTACCCTAAGGGTCCCCATAAAAGACTGATAATAAATTAAAGGGGATGGCAATAAGAACTCATCATTTGAAAGGGAGCTAAACAATGAATATCCAAGCTAGATGAAAACATGAGCTGTGGGGGAATATAAAAGTTAGACGAAACACAAACCTTATCCTCATAGAGTTTACATTCTATTATGGAGAGATAGAATATGTACACTTAAAAAAAACAAGCATAAGGGTTTGTTGTTGAGTCATTTCAGTCATGTTTGTCTCTTTGTGATCTCATTTGGGTTTTCCTAGCAAAAACAATGGAGTAGTTTGTCATTTCCTTCTCCAGTTCATTTTATAGAGAAGGAAACTGAGGCAAACAGTTTAAGTGACTTGCCCAGAGTCAGACAGCTAGTAAGTGTCTGAGGCAGGATTTGAACTCAGGAAGATGAGTCTTCCTGACTCCAGGCCTTGCCCTCTATCTACTGTGCCACTTAGCCGCCCCAAGGATAAGGGTATTATTATTCCATTATTAGTTGGTATACCAACCACAGAGGTTGGTCTCTGACTAGGATTTAATTTTCCATTAGGATATAGTCACAGAAAAAGAAATTATAATATGTTGAGGTGTTAACACCCTATTATCCCCTTATGAAATGTGAACACCTTTCTCTAATTGAATCTGAAGGGAAGCCTGGGATCAGCCATGCACATGGAGGGCTTTAAATAGCTAAGCCTAGCCACATTCAAAAAAAGTCAGAGTTTGAGACAATTCTGGCCTACTTTATGGAGTATTACCCTGGGTGGAGAAGGAGGGGGTTTATCTATCCTCTCCACCCTTCCTGATTAGCCATGGCATTTAGTATCCAAGCTATTCATCCAGTTAACTCTACCCCATCCATCAACAATGGAATCAGTTTGAAGGATTGTGACGGAGTAGATAATACACATTCTCAGAGAGAAAAAAATACAGAGAGGCAGTAACTTGAGCACAAAAGTAGTAATTAGTAAGATAGAATGGTCAAGTAATAGGACCTCTGGAAGAAGAATGGACTAAAGAGAGGGCTAGCCCTTGCAGTTGAGAGTCCCTCTGCTGAAACACTCAACAGAAACACTGGGCCCAGGAAACAGGTGCAAGGTTCCATGAGGACAGAATGGGCCTTGAGGCCCAACAATAACAGGTTGGTGAGGTACCTTGGTCACATGTAGTCCTATATGTGGACTTCACTACCAATATACTCTAAGTTTGCATTCACTCTTCTTCTAGATGCTATGTGTATTTGGAGTGTTAAAAAGTGAGCTCCAGATTGATGGAAAGGGGCAAGGTGGGGGCCGTGTTTTATAGCTACTGTTCTTACAATAACATCTTAGTAAATATAGTCATTGTGCCTCCTACCTATTACAGGGAGAGGGGTGGCATAAACTATAATAGTAGGAGGCTAGAACCCCAGGGCACCCTTAAAACCCAAAGCAGTCACCTCTCTGGGGACCTGACCTACAAACCTGATTACCTTATTGAGGAAGCATTCCCCCAGAGGGAGTGCTATATAAACATGCCCAAATGTATCGGATTGGTATAAAACAATGTGGCTTACAAATACAATGGGGTGATTACACACTAAGGAATAGTTAATATTTCATTTGAGCTCTAAAGAATAGGCAAGAATCCAGTCAGTAAACCCATCTCTAGCCTTATGTAATTGCACTATGAAAGTCAAACAGATCACCTATCTCTAGCTAATAGGGACCTTAGAAGTCATCCAATCTCCTTATTTTACAGATAAGGGAATTGAGGACCAGAGACATGAAGTGTTTTTTCACAAGGTCACACAGATAGTAAGGGACAGAGACAGCATTTGAAACCAGGTCTTAATACTCTTTCCCCTGTCACATGCTTCTTCTCTAGGCATAGCATCTTCAGACATCCCAATTACCCGCCACAAGCAAACTACAAACATAATCTAACCAATGAATGTGAAATCTTCAGCCATACTACGAATTTACTGTGCATAATGAAACATGGACAGAAAATGGTTCATTTGTGGAATCTCATGACTATCTGTGAATGAACAAGTTTGGTCATGCCCAAATGTAGAGAAAGATTTAAGCTTTGGCTTTGGATAAGCAGGACAAAGACAATTCTATTCAAGAAGCACTTTGAATAGCATCGGTGCCCTTCTAAATTATCAAATGTCACATTCTCATACCCTAAATCACAATTCTCCCCCTATATATTTAATTCTAAGTACAAGGAATGATTCTTCCTTCAAAGTACATTGGGGCAGCTAGGTGGCGCAACACAAGTATGGAATGCGGAAGGCACGGTGAAAAAGCAGTTGTTCTAAAAATCTGGTGGTTTTCATGGATGATGATTTCAATCTGAATTAGATAGAATCTGTGGCAATCCCCTCCCAAACCCAGGAACAAACAAACTATGGGAATCCTGGACTGCATTAAGAGAACCTTTCCAAGAATAAGGAAGTCACAGTCTCACAGTATTCTGTCCTCATCAGGCCTCATCTGGAATATTATTCTTAGATCTTACAGTTTAAGATGAACAATGATTAGAACACTCCCTAGAGTATCAAGAGGAGAATAACTAGAATGAAGAGCCTTGAGGCTGTATTATATGTGGATCAACTGAAAGAACTAGAGATGTTTAGCCTACAGAAGGGAAGACTAAGAGAGGGGGAGATGTTGGCTGCTTTCAAGTACTTGAAGGCTGTCACTTGTAGGAGGCATTGAAATTATTCTGTTAGATCACACTGGATAATTCCAAGAACAATGGATGGAAGCTGCAAAGGCTTAATGTCAGAGAAAATTTCCAGCAATTAGAAGTATCCAAAATTTGAATGAGCTGCTTCAAGAGGTGGTGGATTCACCCTTCCCTCCTTGGAGGTATTCAAGCAGAGGCTGGGATAATGACTTGTCAGACACATAATAATGGAGATTCCTTTCATGTGAGATTTAAATCAAATGGTCGCAGAAATCCCTTCTAACTTCCAAATTCCATGATTCATAAAGCATCCCTTTGTGCATATCAACTCCCAGAAAAATCTGTCAATGGACTCCTATGACTATAAAATTAAACTCAAAGTCTGGCATTCAAAGCCAATCATAATCTAATTATTATTTTAACTTCCATTACTTTCTTATGTACTCTCTAGTGCTGGCAAATTGAGCTAGCACTATCTTTCTCTTTCTCTGTATGTATGTATGTATACATACACATACATACATATATCTTCTATATAGGCACACATATGTGGGTAAGTATGTGTATATATACACATACATATACACTTTACATGCACATATACATAATGTTTCCTTTTTCAAAGACATCACACTTTAAGAGTAGGGTCTAGGGACAGCTAGGTGGCGCAGTAGATAAAGCCCCGGCCCTGGATTCAGGAGGAACTGTGTTCAAATCTGGCCTCAGACACTTGACACTTACTAGCTGTGTGACCCTGGGCAAGTCACTTAACCCCCATTGCCCCACCAAAAAAAAAGAATAGGGTCTAGATTTCAGGGAAGTCTATTTTCAGAACAATATAGTTTTCACTCAATAGTTACTTATGGTTAATGATGAAGATAGTGATATATACACAGGCTATATTGTGCTTAAATAAATAAAGCTTAATGGCTTTATTAAGATAATGTTTATATTTCTATGGCAGCCAGATGGTAAAGTGGATCGAGCTGGGCCTAGACACTGGAAGACTTCTCTTTGTGAATTCAAATTTGGCCTCAGACACTTACTAGCTGTTTGACCCTGGACAAGTCACTTAACCCTGTTTACCTCTGTTCCTCACCTGCAAAATGGGCTGGAGAAGGAAATGGCAAAGAGTTCTAGTATCTTTGCCAAGAAAATCCCAAATGGGGACACGATGAGTGAAAACAACTGAACAACAACAAAATTACATTTCTATGGTGACAGAAACAATTTAGTTTGTTGAAATTAGGTGGCTTTAGTGAATTAGAGATCATCAATTAATTAATTCTATCAGTAATCCTTAAGAGATGATGTGCTTGAATTTCACAAATACCCACTGAACAACTTTAAGCCAATAGAGTCCCAGCCTCATGTCAGACTTTTATAGAATGACTGTTCTCGGGAAGGCCCAGGGTCTTAAAAAAGTTACAAGTAATATATCTCTACAAGATTTCAACTAGCTCCTCAATGGATGAATTTGCAACAACCATCATCTATTTACACAACACACATAGCCCAAGATGAGTCTGCTGGATCTTGTGAAATGCAGATAGACCTGTCCTCTGTGCTGAGGAAGAAATCTCTGGGAAGTAATGTGGATGTGGGGAAGAGGGATGTTGGAGGGCCAGCTCAGGGAGGATGTTGGGACTCTGATGGGGCAGGCCAAAAGTCTGGAAATGCCAATCTGATATAAGTGATCTCAAAGGAAATGCAAACACAGTAATAGCTCCTTTCATCAGAATAAAAGGAAAATGGGCTTTGCCTGCCAGGATCCAGGTGGAAATCAAAACCCGGTTCTCTAGATTTTACTCTGCTCCAGATGTCTTTTCCGACTCTCCTGAGCCTTTCTGACTCAGAAACAGGCCATGGGAGCCTACAAAAAGAGATGCTTTGGGCCCAGCTGGAAAGCCAGTCAATCTGCTCTCTCTGAAGCTTGCCAGACCCACTGGAGTAGAAACAGTATAAGATTTAAAGTCATGAATTGTGACAAATAAGTGAGGTTGTATATTCAAAGTACCTTGTAAATAAATCTTAAAGCTTAATATAAATTAAATGTTAGCTATCATTGATGTTGTAAAGAACATGCTGCCTCTAAGGTACTACTGTATTCACCACCACCATTAATGTGATTAATAATATTATTATTAAAATAATTCTTGGTCTATAATAAATAATGGACAGCTAGGTAGCCCAGTAGATAAAGCTCCAGGCCTAGGGTCAGGAAGACTCATCCTCCTGAATTCAAATCTGGCCTCAGACACTTACTAGCTGTATTACCCTGGGCAAGTAGATTAACCCCATTTGTCTCAGTTTCCTCATCTGTCAAATGAGCAAACCACCCCAGTATCTTTGCCAACAAAACCCCAAATGGGGTCATAAAGAGTCAGACATCACTGAAACAACTGAACAACAACAAATAATGTAAATAATAGGATAATTATGTAATGATAATCACAATACTATGATAATTAGGCAACAATCATAATCATAATTTTTATTATAACTAGCACCTATATTACACTTTAAGATTTGTGAAATTCTTTATGTATGTTTTCTTATTTGATCTGACTACATTAACCACCAAGTCATTACTCAGAGGATGCACTTATTTTTCCTTCTCACCCCTACCCCTTGGAATTCTTAGCTCCTTCAAGGCTGATCTCAAGGGCCACCTCCTTCCCCCCAAATTGTTAGTGACCTCCCAAAATTACTTTGCGATTATCATATGTGTATATGTGTGTGTGTGGAGAGAAAGAATATCCATTTATTTATTAGTTTGTATATTTTGCATGTATCTTCATTTATCCATCTCTGAACCTATGGTATTCTCCCAGTAGAATGCAAGTGCTTGAGACCAAGAACAATTTCATTTTTATTGTAGTTGTTTTATCCCCAGAGCCTATCTTAACCACAGTGCTTAGCACATAATTGGGGCTTAATAAATGGTTGCTGACTGAGTGGTTGCATAATGGAAGTCTACTAGACTATAAGTTCCTTGAAGACAGGGACTATGCCTTTTGTAAATGTTGTTTCTCTCACAGCATGCAAGGGAAGACAATTCATCATCTTGTGGCCAATCCAGTAACAAGCCTTTCTCAACTTAGAGAAGCTGGCATTCTATCTATTGGGCCCCAAAAGGAAGCCATTCAAGCTTAGCAGGACCTGCCACAGTTTATTTAAACTCTTCTGGAATAGCCTTTAAGGCCCCATAGTCACCTCCATACCATGATGAGGCAGGAGATGGCATGGTCCATCTTTTGGGGAAGATTCCAACTGCCCTTGAGAAAATTCCAGCTAACCGGGGGAGCCCCAATCCTTATATTTGGAAAGCTTCCACACAGGAGTGATTCAGCATATTCTTTGACTTTCTACCTTCAAGCTAGAGCATGCCATAAAGTTTTCCTGCAACAGTAAAAGATGTTTGTGTAAGCCCCAGGTAGTATTGAATAAGCAGATTCTGAAAATGAAAATAAGGCATGGAAATCATTGGACCATTGGTGTAAGTTTACAATTTGGATATCCAAGGATAAAAAACAAAAACAAAAAACCAAATAGGCTGTTTGTTAGATACAAAATTATAAAATGTCTAGTGAAGAAAAGTCCCTTTCCGTGGATGACACTGCCCTGATCTTCAAGAAACAGTATTTTATGGGTCCTTGGAATTAGAAGCGGAGACCTCAAAAATCATTTAGTCTAATTCAGGATTAAAAAGTCAATCTTCTTGGCAACATCCTTACCGAAGAGTCACATGGGCCCTGCTTGAAGACCCTCAGGGAAAGAACTTCCCAACACAGCCTGTTTCTTTTTAGTATACCTCTTCATTCTGTGGCCTGACAAACTAAGACCTGGGAAAAACCTTAGCTTAAAAAGGACAAGGTCCCCCACTGCATCCGGGGCCACCTCCAGTCATCCTAAACTATATCTTGCCACTGGACCCAAATGCCTCTGGAGGAGAGAGTGAAGCTGGTGACTCTGTATGACCCCGCCTCACTTAAATATAATTCACTTGCAAGTCATGACAGCACCTTCCCAATGTCATTTTTCTTCTTAGAAAATTAAGGACAAACAACAACATCTCTTCATTCTAACTTTCTGTGAGTTAAAAAGCTAAAGACACTAGGTGGTGGAATGAATAGAGAGCTAGACTAGAGGTCAGGAAGATCTGAGTTCAATTTCTACCTCAGATATTGACTAGTTGTATGACCTTGGGCAAGTCACTTAACCTTTCTTAGCTTCAGTTTCCTTATCTGTAAAATAGGATAATAATAGCACATATCCTACAGAGTTTGCTGTCAGGATCAGAAGAAATAACATGGATAAATTGCTTTGTAAATCTTAAATAAATCCACTGGGCCCCAGAAGGAAGCCTTTCTGGCTTAGCAGGATTTGCCATAGTTTAAACTCTTCTGAAATAGCCTTTGAGGCCTCATGGTCAATTTACACATGTTAATAAATTCTTTGCTGTTTTTCAGTCATTCTTCAGTCATGTTCTACACTTCATGACTCCATTTGGGGTTTTCTTGGCAAAGATACTTGGGTAGGTCTTTATTTCCTTCTCCAGCTCATTTTACAGATGAGGAAACTGAGGCAAACAGGGTGAAGTGACTTGCCCAGGGTCACACAGGTAGTGTCTAAGGCCAGATTTGAACCCAGATATCTCTGACTCCAGGCATGGCGCTCTATCCACTGTGCCTTTACTAAATTCTCATGATTATTTACATAATACTATATCCATGTTATATATTATATATGTAATATTAGATATAATAATATTAGTCTCCTTACACTGAATAAAACCTGCCTCCCTCTTAACTTCTAACCCTCCATTCTAGTTCTTCCCTCTTGAGGTCAAACAGAACAATGTCTAACCCCTCTCCTACAAAACAATTTTTTAAAAACTTGAGGACAGCATAACACTTGTGGCTAAACATTCTTAGCTCACTCACCTGATGATGTGTCCCTATAAAACACCTCTGTTTGACACTGAAGGTTCTTCACGATCTGGCTCCAGCCTACCGTACATAAGGCCTTCCATTTCCCATCTATGCTCCTGTGCACAAACTGTCTCCCATGCCTACAATACTCCCTCCACACCAGCACTGCTTAGAATCTCTAATTTCCTTCAAAGCTCAGCTCAAACACTATTTATTTTATAAGTCTTTTCTCTGACCATCTCCTGCTCCCCCAACTGCTAGTGGCATAACATCTCCCCTCCCCCCCCCAAAAAAAACCCTTTCATCTATTTTCTATAGAGTTATATGTGTATATATGATCTCATTTGGTAGAATGGAAGTTCCTAGAGGGCAGGCAATATTGTGGTTTTGTCTTTTTACTCTCAGCACTAAATATAGTCCCTAGCACAAATTGAGCACTTAATAAATGCTTGTCAATTGATTGATTGATTGATAAGATATGGTTTTGAGATCCCTAATCATTTGAGCTGTCTTTGACTGGATAAAGCCCAAAGAGGATCTAAGTTTGAAATCGCAGAAGGATCAGAATAGTAAGAAACATAATGTAGTAGTAAAAAACAAATCTTAATTGAAGGGAATAAGTTCACATTTCCAGAGCCCCACTTAAAAAACAAAACTGCAAAATGACCTCCTGTATCCACCACTGGCTGAGTCAGGATCTGGATGGAGGCATCCTTGAGCCCAATTATTGTAGTAGTTCCCTTTATTCTCATAGTTCCTAGGTATGTGGCCAGGTCACATTGGTCTCTAAGCAGTTGCAGAAAAGGGAGTTCACCCAGCCAGGCTCACTCCACTACCTGGCTGAGCAGATGTTACATTGTTGTTGTTTGTCCTTTGTTTTTGAAGGGAACCAATGACATCCCAGGGTGGTGACTTGTGAGTGAACTGGATTTAAATGAAGCAGAGTTGCACAAAGTCATCAGCCTCACTCTCTCTTCCTACATCATCAAAGTCCAGTGGCAGGACAAAAGTCAAGATGGCAGGTGATAGCCCAGGATGCAGTGGACGACCTTGGCATCTTCAATGCCTGACCAAGCTCTAAGTGCTCCACAGCACCTACTTTAGCTTCCTTCACGGCCATTGGACCAAATTGTTCTCATCCATCCATTCCATTGGGGAAAGTCTTCACATGCTTGGGGTAGACATCACCCTAACCCACTAATGGCCTATCAGTTACCCTCAAACTGGTTTAGCCCATCTGCTGATACAGTTTACCAAAGTATGACCCCTAGGCATTCTACAGATTCATGGAGTCACAGGTGAGAGGTGGGTGAGAGGTGGACACCAAAGGTGGATGAGCAGCCCTGAAAAGGGCTTGGCAAGCTCTCATGCACTAGAGGTGCTAGTCCTCCCTGGACATCCCATACACTTCAGGTGTTGCATATAACTCTACTGGTCAGAGTCAGAAAGTGGTTACTTCTATAGCTAGAAATGAGAAACAACCTTTGTTCAGCCTATTTTTGCCTGTGGTCTTCCAGAAATTTCTTGCCCTCTTCAGTGGGTGCACTCCATCTCGTCACTGGTCTTTTAAAAATATGGTTCCTTATAGCTGATTGCTTACTGTCTCAGGAAGGGGAGGAGATGGAGAGAGGGATAGAATTTGGAATGCAAACTGTCTTTAAAATGTTTAAAATGTTTATTTTAATGTGTAAGAGGGAAAATAAAATATTATTTTAAAATGTTTAATTAAAATTAAAATATGGTTCCCAGAAATGGACATCATAAGACAAATGTGGTCTAAAGAGGGAAAAGAACAATGGGAGAATTCTGATTTGATAAACCTCTTGATTTAGAATCAAGAATACTAGCATTGGAGAGGAGCTTAAAAGAGGCAGCATAATACAGTAGAAAGAGTTGTGGCTCTAAAGTCAGAGGACCTGGGTTCAAATCTTGCTTTTGATGCTTACTTCCTATGTGAGCTTGAGAAAGTCTCTAAGCCTCCCTAAGCCTCAGTTTTATCCTCTATAAAATGAGGGGGTTGGGCCAGATGGCTTCTGGTGTCCCCTTGGGGTTCTAGATCATAGATCTAGGGGACCAGATTATTTTTATTTTATAGCAGAGGGAACTGAAGCCCAGAGAGGGAGGTTACCTGAAAAAGGGAAATAGAATAATATATAAAAGATCCTATATTAACAAATACAATAGAACCATTCTATGACCCCCCCCTTTTTATTAATCCTGACATCACTCATGGTTTCTAGGCAATTCACATAAAATCAATATAGCAAAAGCCAATTTTTAAGAGGACTGGGAAGATGCATTCAATGTCTTTATGACAGAAAGCTCCCCAACCTCTCAGCATGCCATTAGTCCTTTTCAGAGTGATAAAGCAAGCTTCTGACAATCTGTCAAATTCAAACCTCACCCAAGCTCCAACTGTTTCCACCTGGTCTTCTTGTATTTGAAGGACTGTCATACAGAAGTGGAATTGGACATAGAGTATTTGGTCCCAGACAGCAGAACAGAAGTAATGGGTGGAAGTGGCCAGCAGGTAAATTTAGGCTTAATGTCAGGAAAAACTCATCAATCAGAGTGGTATAAGCTGTCTTGGGAGGTAGTGGGTTACTCCTCTGAAATCTTCAAGAAAAAACTGAATAACTACTTGTTGGGTATAGTATCATCAGCATTCCTTTTTCAGATATGAGTTGGGCTAGATGGTCTCTGAGATCACATCTAAATCTGAAATTCTGTGACCGAGTCCTTCTACTGGAATCGATTTATCAACTAACGATAAGTGTTTGTTGGCTACCATTTTGCCAGGCACTATGCTAGGCACATGAATTTAATTATTCGCCTAAGAAATTTTAAGAGCGGATGGGAATTTTATTAAATGGAAAAAAAAGTGTTTTTTCACAAAAAAGAACAGATGGAAAACTAGGCAAACACTAATTTCTACTTAGTTAAATACAGATGAAATGAGTGAGCTAATGACAAAACCTAGATGTAAAAAGTGATAGAGGGTGGTGCAGTGGATAAAGCACAGGCCCTGGATTCAGGAGGACCTGAATTCAAATCTGGACTCAGACACTTGACACTTACTAGCTGTGTGACCCTGGGAAAGTCACTTAACCCTCATTGCCCCACAATTAAATAAATAGATAGATAGATAGATAAATAGATGAATGAATGAATAAGTAAGTAAATAAATAAATGGACAAATAAATGAATGAACGAATAAAATAAAGTACATAGGATTGCAAAGGAAAGCAATTATTAGGATTACAAAGGAAAGCAATTATTTTGAAATGCAGCTATTAGATATATATACACATAAATACATTAATACATATATACATGTATATATATATGTGTGCATTGTGTATGTATGTACATATGTGTGTATAATATAACATACATATTAGTTCACAGACCCAATTTAAGAACCCCTGGATTAAATTATCCTATTATTCTAATAGCCAAGTAGGGAAGATCTAAATTTCTAGGGATAAAGGGGAAATTACCATTAACTTAATCCATTCTTTGGGAGCTCTCCCTGGTACCATTAAAAGCATAAAGTCCTATCATGATCAATTCCAAATGCACAACATTTTAAAGTTGAAATTGTCTTCAGAGGCCATTTGGACCAACCTATACCTGAATTGGAATTGTCTATACAACATCCATGACCTGTTCTATGCTATCATCCTTGACTCTTCACTTAAGCCTCATAGCACATTTCCAATCTGTTGCCAAGTCTTACCAGTCCTCCCTCTACATCTCTCATACGTATCCCCTTCTTGACATTCACACAGTCACCACCCTGGTACAGGGTCTCACCACCTCATGTCTGGACAACTGCAACAGCCTTCTGGATAATCTCCATGCCTCAAGTCTCTCCTTACTGAGTCCATCCTCCATGCAGCTGACAAAGTGATTTTCCTAAAGTTCAGGCCTGACCGTACCACCTCCCTACTCAATAAAATCCCTCATCTCCAGGATCAAATATGAAATCCATTGGGGCAGCTAGGTGGCGCAATAGATAAAGCACTGGCCCTGGATTCAAGAGGACCTGAGTTCAAATCCGGCCTCAGACACTTTGACACTAGCTGTGTGACCCTGGGCAAGTCGCTTAACCCTCATTGCCCTGCAAAAAATAAAATAAAATAAAATCCACTATTTGACTTTTAAAACCCTTCATAACTTGGTCCTTCCCTACTCTTCTAGTATTATACTCTGCTGCCCATCCATGTACTCTACAATCTAACTACTCTGGTCTTCTGACTATTCTCAGATATTACATAATCTCCAGACCCTATGATTTTTTCATTGGTTTTCTCGATGCCTTAAATGCTCTCCCCACTCACCTTTACCTACTGATTGATTCCCTTCAAGACTCAGCTTAAATCCTACCTATTGTAGGATAAAGTAGGTAGAAATATCCCCTGCCCTTTGGATGCTATGATCGAAAATAGATCCTACCTCTCTCCCCAAACCAACCCCACTGCTAGTTCCTTCCTTCTAAGATTATCTCCTATTACCATTAATATGTACACATATGCCTTGCATGAACAGTTATTTGCATGTTGTCTTCCTCATTAGAATATGAGGTCCTTGAGGGCAGAGACCATTTTCTGCGTTTCTTTGTAACTCTAGTGCTTAGCACAATTCCTAGTACATCATAAGGGTTTAATAAATGCTTGTTGACTGATTGATTTCCTTCTCTTAACAGAAGAACTAAAGGCCATTATCTGTGTTGGTCTATAGGCATGATGTCCATATACTTTCCTTTGGGCTCCATTTCTCCACTAAGTGGCCTGCCAGGGCCAGAAGCTGCAGAGCTAGTCCATGGGTCTTGTAAGCAATCAGTGGTTTGGTACACTCTGGAATTTTTAGGAGGGCAATACAGGATCATTAATCAGAAATTAGGCTGTGGACCTCTAACAGTGAAGGAGTGAGTCCTCAGGGATGATCTGAAGTATAATGAGAACAATTCAGTCAATACTCAGTTATCCATGGTAATGGAGAAAAGGAGAAACGAGGAGAACAGAAATCTTTGAAATCCACATATTATAAATACATGTATTTATCCTCAGGCAGGATAGCATCCTGTTATGATTTATTTTCCCTTTCAAGGTTGACTTTAATGCTCATTTTTAACCTACACTCATAGGGACAAGAGTGTTCAGGGTTCAGGGAAAAAGGGTAAATCTAGCAGAAGGGAGAGATAAAGGGGTGGTCTCTGCCCTGACCCTATAACCCCATTAGAGCTAGTTCTAATAATAATAACTCCTTTTGCATAGTATTTTAAACAGAATATTCCCCTCACTATCACCCTGTGAGGTTGTAAGGATAAGTGTTGTTTCCTCCCATTTTACAGCAAGCAAACTGAGGCATAGAGAGGTGATATAATTTCTCTCCAATCATACAGTGTCAGTGCCAGAATTCAAACCCAGCTCTCCTAATGCCCAGTCTGCTGGTCTTTTCACTTTGCTAGGAGGGAGACAATAATCAGAGGAATAAGAAAGACATGTGTTATAGATTACCGTGTTATAGATTACTGGCAAGTGACCAAACTATTACCAAGGAGGTTTAATATACACAAATACACGGGGGCAGCTACATGGCACAGTGGATAAAGCACTGGCCCTGGATTCAGGAGGACCCGAGTTCAAATCCTGCCTCGGACACCTGATATTTACTAGCTGTGTGACCCTAGGCAAGTCACTTAATCCTCATTGCCCCACCAAAAAAATATATAATAATATGAGCACATACACGTATACAGATACAATCCTTTAAAGAGATTTTTAATGGTGAAAACCACCAAGCCCACGTAGATAGTTTTAATTATGTATTATCCAACATGAACTTTCATTTCCTGCTAAAACTTTTAAAAATTATGCCACTTTTGTGGTACCAAAGGAATTAGCCAAAGCTTTGCCAAGGGATTAACCCAGGCCTTGCTAAGGGTGGAGTTAATGTGGGTGTAATTATAGGCAGCACACAGTGGGTAGGGATAAAGAAGTAACCCTGCCCCTGGATTCTGGTGTTTTAATGGGAATATGAATGAACTGTGAATACTTCCACCATTCAAAATACACTGGATTCAAGGATGGGGAAGTAAAATGCCATTAATAGAATGGGGTCATGGTATGGTCAAGAAAGTAACCCAGTCACAAGGCTTTAAAGAAGCCTCCAAGAAGCAGCACCCTCCTCTCCCTGCTGCTAGTTAAGCTAAGCCAGGATAGGCTAACCCTAGCAGCTGGCTCTATTTGGCTGGAATGGGGAACATCAGCTGTCTCCAGCATTCTCTGGGTATCCCACCTCCTCCTCCTCCCCCTTCTCCTCACCTTCACCTTTTGTAGAAGTTCTTCCACCAGGCTCACAGCTGGGAAATGCAGGTGATGTTTTTGCACCAAGTTGTAGGGAGCAGGGAGAGTCTGGATTCCACCGAAATCCATTTTTTCCTCTTGTTACTTTGTTTCTGGCAGTGATTCATTTCCCTGCCTGAGGTATTTAAAGTGTAAAGGAATAACTCCCCTTATTTTCAGAGATTAATTTTACAAGCTTGGAAAAAGCAGACAATTACCTTACTTTGAATCTAAGGATCCAATTAAGGATGCTGGCAGGTGATCTCAGAACACAGGAAAGAACAGTATTTTCATTCTCAAAATGCTCCACAGACCCTATCATCCTGATCATATTCATCACCTATCACTACCTGCCCTTTACTGAACATTACAGAGTTCTGCTACACAAATCAAAGTAGCAGAAGGTAGCAACATTGTCCAACTTTGGGGTACTTATGATCTAAAACAAAGAACAATCACCAAGTTATCTTTTCTCCTGGGAGCCTCCTGACAGAGGTCCGACTGAGCGATCCCTTTTCTATTCCTGTACAAAACTATCCCCATGATTCCTGACATGGGGCAGAATTTCCAGGAGTTCAAGACTCTGTCTAGAAAAGGGGAGAAAATGAAAGATTACATTACCTATGACCCTCATATAAACACATCCTCAAGCTCAATGCAGACTCTCATTGTCTTTTGGAATTAGTCTAATTGCAGTTATAGGTAGTAGAATAGCTGAGCCAGAGAAACCGTTGAATATGTTGTACATGGAAGAAAAGACAGCAAAGGAAATGAGAAACTTCTTATTTGTCCCTCAGATCCCTAAGGGGCAAATGGATATGAGAGAAAAATATCCATCCATCCATCCTTAAAGACACTATTTGGATAATGGCTTGCCCCTAGGGCTCCATTTTGTAATTCAGCAGACTATAGTTCTGAAGGATCTTCACATCTCTGCTCATACCTTCACATTCACCATCCTCCTTATCACCTACAGGGATCAACTTGGTATAGTGGGGAAAAGGAGTCCCATGACCTGGATTTGAATCTCCCAATGCTCTTAAGCTGTGTGACCATGGGTAAATAACAGTCTCATTTTCTTCATCTGTAAAATGTACTACCTGCTTCATGAGATTGTTGAGAAGAAAAAAAATATTCTGTATAAAGCACTCTATAAATCTGAGTTATCATCATCATTATCACTCAGTCCTTTTGTAGCTGAGCTTTCTAAAGAATTCTGCCAAAGGTTATAATGAACAGGACCAGCCCTGGAAAAGCATAGGGAATATTGGTTTTCATATACTCTCTTGTCTGCTTCCCTTCCCAGGACCCTTTGGGCATCCTAAGACCCTTATGGTTTCATCTTCTCTGTCAAAGCCCAAAGTAGCTAATCTCTCAAAATGAATGAAAGATCTTCCCTCACATGAAAGGAATTTCAAATCTCAGTCATCAGTTGGGGAAAGGTATTATCCCTGAAAGCACACCATATAGGTGGGTGGCTTCTGGTATCACCTTATGAGGTGGTAGAGAAGGGTCTGGCTAAGGTTAACCAGAAAGTTTTGGTAGGTTTTCTCCAGACGTTTTCAATGTCAGGAAAGGACTTTCTGCTTTCTTCCCTAATGTTTGGCTGAACCACAAAAATGTGGGGCCTGATGGGAGTGCCACCTTTCCCCTATGCACACCCTACCTAGGGCAGCCAGCCCTATAATGTGGCTGAGTTGGAAGAGATAGAAGGTGCTGAGTGAACCCTCCCTAGTCTGGATTTGACTGCAGGGCACATGTGCTGAATTAGTCTTTGAAATTACATAAAGGTAAGTAAGGTTCCTTGAAAGGACTAATTCCCCACCAGGAAACTGTGTGACAGAATGTAGATTTTCTTCCCTAAAGAGTTTAGGAAAGATGCATCCAGGAAGGTCAATGTTTAGTATTTCCAAGAGGAAGGAAGGAATCAAGCATTTATTAAGTGTTTATTTTGTGTCAGGCACTGTACTAAACACTTTATAAATGTTATCTCATTTGAGCTTCATAACAACCCTGGAAACTAGGTACTGTAACTATCCCCATTTTTACAGCTGAGAAAACTGAGACAAAGAAAGGTTTGGTGACTTGCCCAGAATCATACAACTAGTAAGTGTCTGATGTCAGATTTGAACTCAAATTTTCTTGACCCAGTACCCTATACACTGCACCATATAGATGCCTCTGGAAATAAAGGGAAAGAATGATTGACCTCTGGAGGTCCCCTCCCCCCAGCCCTACCAGTCCCTGATTATAGAAATGCCACCAGAAGTGGGAAGATCATTAATCAATCAACAAGCATGTGATAAGTACTTACAGCATCAATCAGTAAGTATTAATCACCTACTATGTGCCAGCCACTGTGTTAAGAGCTGGGGATACAAGACTGAAATTATCCCTGTTCACAATGAGCTCACAATTTAATGGGGAGACAAGTACATATAAAAACGAATGCAGCATAAATATAAAGATTATACCCACATGCACGCAAGGTGGTTAAATAAAAGGTAGTCCAAGAAAAGGGTACCAGCAGGTCTGGGGTATCAGGAAAAGCTTTATATGGAAGATGGTGTCCAAGCTACATCATAAAGGAATAGAGAGATTCTCTAAAGTAGAGGTAAGGCAGGGGTGCATTCCAGGCATGGGGAAGGGCCAATACAAAGGCAGGAAGGGAGAAGATGGAATGTCATGAATGAGGAACAGAGAGAAAGGCAGTTTGGTAGTTTTCATCTGGCCCTATATGGGGTGTTACATCTGGCAAGAAGGTGAGTAGGGAGGAATATGACCCAGCGCTCTGTCATTCTGCCAGATCTAGCTGATTCAGGGGCATAGCTCAGGTACAGATGGAAAAAGGGAGATCTGGGAGAAACAAACATACATGAAGCCAAAGGATATCCTTGGCAATCATAGTGATATGTTAAGCCACCCACAGAGAGAGTTTAAAGGGACTTCCCCACAGCTCTAAACTACAGTCAACAGCAATTATGAAAACCCAACTATGAGGTCAAATTCAACAACAACTATAGTTCCATCTATGACCAACTATCATTTATCAAGTATCTACTGTATTTATAAAAAGCCCTGTAGTGGGTACTAAGGAGGAAACTTACCCTTGTTGGTGTAGAGGCAGTAGTGGTGTAAATAAGTCAGTTTATTGGTACATGAATCTATAGGGATTAGAAGTAGGAGGGGGCAGCTAGGTGGCACAGTGGATAAAGTGCCAGTACTAGATTCAGGAGGACCTGAGTTCAAATCCAGCCTCAGACACTTGACACTTACTAGCTGTGTGAACCTTGGCAAGTCATTTAAACCTCATTGCCCCACCCTACCCCCAAAAAAGGAAAGAAAAAAAGATAATGAAAAGAAGTAGGAGAGAATCTTAAGAATCATCTAGTGCAAAGTCTTCATTACATGAATGAGGGAAGTAAGTTTATCTGACTTGTCTTTCTGTGGGTATCTACCCCCCAAGATTTTTGTCCTAGGTCCTCTTCTTTTTTCTCTCTACACCCTCCCTCTCTCAGTGATCTCATCAGCTCCTATGGGTTTAGTGATTAATATCTAAGTGTGGATATCTCTCAGATCTATACATTCAGTCCTAGTCTCTCTCCTAAGCTCTAACTCCAACATTAACTATCTCTTGGATAGTTCTCACTGGATATACTATAGACACATCAATTCATCGATCAATCAATCAATATTGTTGTTATTGTGATTCAATCTTTTCAGTTGTATCTAACTCTTCATAATCCCATTTGGGGGTTTCTTGGCAAAGATACTGTAGTGGTTTGCCATGTCCTTCTCCAACTCATTTGATAGTTGAAGAAAGTGAGGCAAATAGGGTTAAATAATATTTATTTTGGAGAAGTACCCAGATTAGCCATCCTTCATTGTTTAAACTTTACCACTATGCTTCAGTTATCTCCATACTTAACTCCTTTAGGCTCCCTCTCCTCATTGGTGAGTTGTTTCTAGAACTTTCATTTTGGAGAAGGGTCCAGATTAGCCATCCACAGTTCTCCAGACTTCTCCACCATCCCCATGCAAAGTTACCTCTTTCTACCCGACTGATTTTCAACTGTATTTTGATGTATTGTCTTCTCCCAGTAGAATGTAGGCTCTTTGAGAGAAAGAACTATTTTTCTTTTTGCTTGTCTTTCTAGTCCCAAAACTTAACAGAATGCCTGGCACTCTGTTAAGTTATTTTTATTTTTTGCAGGGCAATGAGGGTTAAGTGACTTGCCCAGGGTCACACAGCTAGTAAATGTCAGAGGTAGAATTTGAACTCTGGTACTCCTGAATCCAGGGCCAATGCTTTATCCACTGTGCCACCTAGCTACCCCACACAGTAAACATTTAATAAATATGTTGTAACGATAGGAATAACGCCACCTGCTGGATACTTACTGTAGAAGAGTTCTGCCCATGAAGGGAAGGTCTTTGAGGGCAAGACCAGGAGTCAGGAAGTGACGCGGGCTAGTGGGAGGAGGAAGGAAGAGACTGGCGCTCAGGCTCGCTCTTTTTCCTGAGGACGCTGGCGGAGAAGGGAGCTAGAAATGTGCTCTCCCTTTAATAGATAGGAATCTAGGCCTTTCTCTCTCTCTTTACCAAATTCTTATTCTCCTTAATAAATGCTTAAAAACCTAACTCTTGCTAAAGCTTATAATTTATTGGCGACCACTCATTAGATATTTTAGACAGTTTAGCTAGAATTTTAGCCCTTAACAGATGGCTGACCACGAAGAGGAAAGCTGAACCTCACTTCTGATCTTCTGGTTGGGTAAGAAATTTCTCCTACCCTTTAACTGCTAAGTACTGGTGAACTGGCTGTGTTTTCCCTTTAAATTTTTTCAAATGGACCTTTTAAACTCCCTAATTACCCTATTTTTGATTTTAGTCTGTTTAACCAGACAAATGGGAGATAAGATCATGTTAATGCTTTGTTTTTGTGGATTTTCTATTTTTCTTTTTATTTTTGTTAAAAGAGCCAGCAACTTACTCGCACAAGGAAATATCTCTCCCTCTCCCAACCATGCTTTTTCAGAGAAACCTGAAGAGATTCCTGCAGCTTTTCCCAGTTCTAACACTAATTGTTGCTCTAATTTTGCATGCCTGGAGGCAAAGACCCACCCTCTAGAAGCTTTTAATCCCCTAGCACCTGGAGGCAAAGTGGGGGAAGAGGAATCCAGGCCTGAGTTCAAAATCAAGTCTGATTCAAATTGTGCTGGTCCCTCCCCTCCTCTCCAGACCCCACCCTCTACTCCCCCCATGGCCAAGCCCATTGCTTCCCCTGCCCGGGAAGTCCAAAGATCTAATGCGCATGCTCAACTTTCTCTAACTACATTTGCAGCTTCAGGCTCAGCCCTTCCCCAGCCTGGCTGTGCTTCTGAGACAACCTTAGAAAACCCTTTAAATTCCAGATATGCTCGTTTTGTTCATAATTTTGCTAACCTGCTTTTGTCTTTAATTAGTAATCTTATAAAGCATTTGTATGGTGAAAAGACTGACAGACAATATAAAGGGGTTAAAGAAGAAAAACTTAAGCTGAATAAGAATGACAATCATCACCATAGTTCAAGACTCCGCTTCTTTTGCCATGGAAGGGTACATATTTTACAGAAATGTAGAAGTAAGCAGCAAGGTATTGATATGAGTATTGGGGATTTTAGATATCGGAATCAAAAGTGTTCTGAATTCACTCAGAGTAATAGTATCAGTTCAGAGGTTACATAGGATTTCTATGCTATTACATATGCATTTTGAAATTAATGGTATAGGTTTATTTTCATAGAGATTTTAATGCTTTTGAGATTGTGTCTTATACTTAGTTTCTAAAACAAGGAGAATATTTGTAAAAGCTTTTTATAGTCATGTGATCAAGTTTATATTTTGTAATACTCTTATTAATATTAAGTTCATATTCATTTAGATTTCCTTAGTTTGAATTTCACTGTATTTTATTGTTCCATGTGTATTTTCTTCTATTCATTTGTCTATCTAATTTTGAAACATTGCAAGATGGTTTTGATTTCATAATACAATGTTAATTCTAGGAGTATTGTGGTCCCATATTCTGAGTTGTTTGTTTTTGTTTTTCTCAACTGATTATTTGATCAAACTCTTTAAAGCATTTCCTTGGCAAATTGGTTGCCATGGCAAGTGTAAATTGATTCTAGAAGTATTATTTTTGATAAGCACATTCCAAAAAAAAAAAAAGAGGGGAACATTTGTAAAAGTTTTCTTTTTTCAAAAAAAAGTTTTCTTTGAGATTCTGTTGTGCTTTAACTTGTATTTAAATATGTTCAGATTTTTCAAAAAAGTAATTGTATACTAAGTTAAAAAAAGGGGTATTATTTGAAATTGTTGCATAATTATATATTGTGTTCTGAGTCAAGATGTATTCACATTTTTTTGCAATCATTTATTATCCTCAATTTTTAAATCCATATGAGACTTGGATTATGGGAACTTATCATTTAAGACATTAATTGCCTTTATTCTGAGTTATCAGATGCCAGTTGGCCAAGATGCCATCCAATCACAAGAGGAATACATGCAAGAGCAGACACTGAACTGTCACATGAGGGGAGACATGCATGAAGTCAAGGTATGGCTGAGGGAACGGCTTTTGACAAATGTTGAGGTTGGATTCTCTTGGTTTAATATTTTATTTTATTTTTCCCCACAATATTGTACAGATGGCTGGAAGTATTCATCCCACCCATCTCGCTCCTACACCTGGCTTCTATGCTCCCTCCTATATGCCTGATGCCATGGACATCTCAATCCCATGCATCTGATTAAGTCTGACTCAGTTTCCTCCAATATGTTCGGTGGCATGGACATATATTCCATCCACCTATTTTAGACCTGGCATACTGCATGGGCAGTATATATTGCTCAAGTGTGGGAATGCTCATATCCCATCATTTCTCTGTTCTTTTATGGTAACCCCCATAATTATCTCAGGTGTCATGATAAATACAGTGTTGAATTTGGCCTTGACACCTGTTACCAATTATATTAGATTTTTTAATTTCTCATAATGGCATGAGGATAATTAGGCAGATGATGCAAAAAGTGATAAAACAAAGATAAAAATTATTTTTATTAATTAATATTGCAGCAATTGTCTTCTCAATTACCCTCCATGAGGGGGGACTATAGTAATATTATAATTTTAAAGAATGTTTTAATTTTTGTTTTATTATATGTTTCATGTGTAACAACTAAGATTCTGAATTCCCTTAGACATGTTTTTGAGAACTTTCATTGTTTGATTTGATTATTGACAAAGCTATTTTAAAGTTGTGTTAAGCTCAATTTTGTAGGAAATTTTCCTGGCTGATTACCAGCATCCACACATCAACCCCTGAAAAGACTTCCATTCCACGACTACACCTAGAGGACATCTGAGAAAAGACTTTCAGAGACTTTAAATGAACAGTTTTGATTTGTTGTTTTTGTTGTTTTTTTTCTCTTTCTGTTATAATATACACCATCTGTAACATGTATTCTCTGCAGAGGCCCTCCCTTTGCAAGACTAATGTCAAAGCGTCGGTTCATGAGGACAAAAAAAAATCGCCCCTCTGGACAAAACTTTCCTCTCTTCCTTTTCTATATTGTTCACATATTATTAGTTAGCAATAGTTATTATATTCTTTTTACTGTTCCGTCAAGGAAATATTTTGTTTCTTGAGGAACAACAGGGGGGACTGTAACGATTGGAATAACGCCACCTGCTGGATACTTACTGCAGAAGAGTTCTGCCCATGAGTTCTTTGAGGGCAAGACCAGGAGTCAGGAAGTGACGCGGGCTAGTGGGAGGAGGAAGGAAGAGACTGGCGCTCAGGCTCGCTCTTTTTCCTGAGGATGCTGGCGGAGAAGGGAGCTAGAAATGTGCTCTCCCTTTAATAGATAGGAATCTAGGCCTTTCTCTCTCTCTTTACCAAATTCTTATTCTCCTTAATAAATGCTTAAAAACCTAACTCTTGCTAAAGCTTATAATTTATTGGCGACCACTCATTAGATATTTTAGACAGTTTAGCTAGAATTTTAGCCCTTAACAATGTGTTGACTTACCGTTGCTCATGAGCGCCCATCTGGTATATTCTCTATTAATTACTAACTAACAAAATATAATTAGATTTTAGGAAGGGGGTTTTACTGAAATGGTTAGTTAAGAACAGTTAGCAAAAATGCCTTTCCCCTCTCCCCAAAATATTTGTGATACACTCTCCCCTTGTACACACAAGATCCCTAGGGAGAGTGGGCTCAAACTTATAGAACACATAACTCATGATTCCTGGAAATTGAATGTCCTTTTTTCCCTTTATGAAGTATTCATGAAGTTCCCTTTTAGTTTATGTAGCTTTTTGCTGGGCTCTGAGGATCCCTCATAAAGTCCTGAAGCTAACTTTCCTCAGTGTGTCTAATTCAGCCTCAGCTGCCATGAAGATGCTGCAGTCAGCCACTGCTATTCTGAAGACATTGCTATGAACTCTGATGGGAAGCCCAAATCTGCCATTTTTTTTTCAAATTCACAAGATTACCCTCTGGGTGACAAAGATTCTTTCCTTCCCATATGCCCCAAGTCATTCCCTGGTCAGGGGTGGGGGAGGGGTGGGGAAGGGGAGGCTTGATAGAACTGCTCTATCATTAGGCTAGTCTACTATTCAAATGCTGAGTTCTTAACTGTCTTGCTCTTTTATCTAAGCCCCACAGGACATAACTGAATCTCTTCAGTGAACCACAAGACATTTCCCATATGGCATCTTCAGTTCATTCCCACTTCATACCTCTGATTGATTGATTTATTCTGTAACTCAATCAAAGAGGCATTCTCTCTTGATGAAGGTATCAGGTAACAGAGAATCTTGTTAGCTACATTAATTTGAGTTTAGGGGTATGGGACACCTCTCCTAAAGTAATAATACCAAATTCTGGGATTCTTTTTGGTATTTAAATAAACACCTTTGGATGGGGTCCAAGGTAGACTCACCCTATAACAAATTCACTTTGTAGCAAAGTGCTGTAGTAGCTTTATGATATGTGAGCTCATTTTTCTTATAGGAATTCTACTGAAAACAAGGGTCATTTTTGGCCCCTGTGAAGATAAGATTGCATCCCCTGAGTACATACTCCCCAATGGTAAGATAGCACTATGCCTGGCAGGTTTGGTGCTAGTAGGAGCCAGGACAGCAAAAGTCAAGAGATTCTTTTGCTGGAGAGGTTGTAGAATAAACAATCTATGTGGAAAAAAATATCAAGAGTTTTAAAAATTAAATTAGAATTGGCCCAAAAGAAAGGAGAAGCTTCTGAGTGAACCATGGGCTGAAGGTAAGCACACCTGAGGATTCTCTTGCCAGCTCTGTAACCTGGAATGAGCCTCAAGACATCTCTGAACCTTGATTCCCCATCCAGTAAAAGAAAACTCATTTCTACCTATCTCTGCAATAATATTTTTAAAGCTCTCTAGAATCAACATATTAGCAGCTGCTCTATGAATAGGAACAGGAGGAAAACTGGGAGAAATGTAACTCCAGGGCACCCTTTGAAGCTCCAATGAGGTAGTTTACAGCGAAATAAAGGTGATATTTCTCTACAATGCAGGTAGCAAACATTTGGTGCTCCTCTACCTCTAAGGGCTGTAAAGGCTGAAAATGAAAATGGGCTTAGGAAATTTAACGAAATTGGTTTTTAAAATGAAATAAATAATGCATAAAATGAGGGATGCATAATGGATTATCATTAATTCAATACTTAAAAGAACTAAGATGTCAGTGGTATGTGTGTTTCTCACTCTATTGATGCACATTGCAACCCCCTCTCTCCTTTATGCTTTAGGAAACCATCTTTGTCAGTTGCTGTGGCTTAAAGAAACCATCCCTTTATGACCTCTCTGAACTTAGCCAGGGATGTTCCTGAATGACAGATAGAACAGGTCACCAAGCTTCTACTCAAAGCCTTTCCATTTTTATGGGATCCGCCAGGAACTGTGCTCTGTTACAACAGTCTTCAAGAACCTCATCAATTCTAAGTCATGATAAGGCATTGGGGGAAGACTTTCACAGAAGAAGGGGGAAGAGTTCATTTTATTTTATTTTTTATTTTTTTATAGAGTTAGAGTCAGAGGGTTAGGTTTAGAGTTCATGTTTACAGAAGAGTTCTTAGAGTAAGTAACCCACATGTGCTCACGAGCTGTGTGATGCTAGGCAAGTAATTTAACTTGTTAGCCTTAGTTTCCTCATCTGTATAATGGGGATAATAGCACCTACCTCCCAGAGTTGTTGTTAGGATCAAATGAGATAACACATGTAAAATGCTTTGCAAACAAAGTACTATATAAATATTCTCTTTTATTGTAGCTACTACTAAAGGAAAGGCTCCAAATAAAGTATAAGTTTGAAATTGTTTCGCAAAGATCTAAGGCTAGACTGCAGGAGGCTTTGAATATCAGACCAAAGAGTAGGCAGTTTATAGGCAATAGGAGATGGTGAAAGTTTTTACACTAGGATTGCTGTGTCCAATACCACGTTTTCATTGATCTGAGGTCTAATTTCAGTCACCTTCCTGGAATTTTACTGCATTTTGATTTTCGAATTTTCTTCTCAGATCTACAAGTAAGCGACCTAAGGATGTATGGATGACAAGACCTCTGGACATTAAGTGACTTGGGTCACACAGCAACGGGTAAAGCTTAGCTTCTTTCTAGTAGATTGTGTTCTCTCTCAGCTCCAGAACATTAGACCCTTTCCATGAAAGGCATATGAACTCTGCTCATCCATCAACCTGGCATATGCCTCTGGCATGTAAAGGGGCCTGCAGGTACTGGGTAATTGGGGATCAGTGAGAGCACCTGAGCCGTGCTCCTGGGTACCAAAGTAATTATCGAGCTAGCTAACCAGAGGCTCTGTATCAGGCTCCCATTTGGCATATTCTGACACAAGTACAGAACATTCCACAAGGTCTTCTGACAATTAATCGGTAGGGAGTGGAGCCTGATTACAAGAAATTGGTGGAGCGTTTGTCTGGGTTGTACCACACATTCTGTACCCTCTCCCTAAGTGCAACGCCTGCTACCTGGAAAAGGTTAGAATCCAGGGTGATGTCTGATCTTCTTATGAACACACATGCACTGTGAGACACCTGGAATGACACCACGGGATTGTTAACAGAATTAACATAACTAGGGCACTGGTGGCTGGTGCAGCTATATCAGGAGCCATCTAAAGGGCATGAGGCACTAACCCTGGGGCAGAAGCCATTCTGCTGGTATAAACATTGGGATGGCAGAAGCCAGCTCCTCCCCAACTTCCTAGGCCACTCCCAGGTAGAATAAAAAAGCTCTTTCCCAAACTCCAACCTCAGAGAGTAAATACTTTTTTTTTGGGGGGGGGGGCGGGGCAGTGGGGGTTAAGTGACTTTCCCAGGGTCACACAGCTAGTAAGTGTCAAGTGTCTGAGGCCAGATTTGAACTCAGGTACTCCTGAATCCAGGGCCGGTGCTTTATCCACTGAGCCAACAAGCTGCCCCTAAATACTATCTTTGAAAGGGACCTTAGAGATCATTCCCTCCTACTCCCTCTTTCATCAGATGAGGCAAAGCTAGTGACAAAATCGGAAATCAAAGACTTGGCCCCCCTGACTGCCAAGTCCAGTTCTCAGTGTGGGGTAGTAGAGTGTGTGCCAGACTTACAGTTGGGAGACCTCTGTTCAAATCCTGACTCCTCTATTTACTGGAATCCTGACTCTTCAATTTACCAGTTGTGTGACCTCTAAGTGATCTCTCTAAGACTCCCTTTCTCCTCCCATAAAATGGGACAATAATGCTTATACTGGCAGAATTTTACAGAGAAAACATTTTGCAAATATTAAAGATCTATGTAAATGTGAATTGTTATTATTACACTATGCTGGGCTGTTCCAAGGTCCTAAGGGTGGGAAAGAAAATTACCATCACCATCCTCAGAAAACATATTAACTATCTAAAGGTGTCTGGCACATGCCTAGGCACCTAGCCCAGAGCCTCACTTGTAGAAAGGGCTTAATCACCACTAACTGAATTGAATGAATTGGTGCAAGACACAAGCTCTATGCTTTCACAGACAGGAACACTCAGAACACTCTCTCACTGAATGTTTCCCCACCTCCTGGTCCATGCCCCATCCCTTGCTGCTGATTAGAGATGAACCCTTAAGATTTTCATCCTTTGCATCTCCTAAAATTGTGTTCTGGGGCTCCACGAAGCCTCACCCGGTCTTCTGTACCAGACAAACCCCATTGCACTCTACTCCCTACTACCCAGACCTCTTTTCTCCAGGCTCCTTACCTCCTTCTCCCCTAACCTCCAGCTCCACCCAGCCAGTTCTGAAACTAAGATCAAACCAATTCATTCATTGCTTCGGAAAGCTGGTAAAAGTAAGACCCAGGGATTGTCAGGAATAACAAGAAGAGCTTCACAGGCTGCCAGCCCTGGGCAGTAAGGAGGCAACTTCAATGAGTGTCTGCCTGGCTTTTGTTTTTAAATTTGAGAGATTGCCACTCCCCACCCCAAAGCACCACTTGGGGTCATGGTGGAGGGGTAATAATAACACTGGAGGAAAACCCTGTTATTTTCTTTTCTTTCTTGTGTGTGTGTGTGTGTTTTCTTTGATTTCCCACTACCTGGAGCAGCCTGGAGCCCTCCAGAGCTAGTCCCTCTCGTTTCCTTTCAAGCTCTTTCCTCCATTCCCCACTGGGACCACAGGGTTACTTGTTGAGGAGCCACACCTCTCTTCTCCCACATTTTCTGCCTCAGCTAGTCACAGGATCTCACTAGGAGTGGAAGCAATGTGGTTCAATGGAAAAGAGAGGAGCTGAGTTCAAGTCTTGTGTCCATAACAAACTACTTGCTTGACCTTGAATGAGTCACTTGACTTCTTTTCCTCATTTTCCTCATCTGTAAAATGAGGGGCTTGGTCTAGATCAATACTTTTTTTTTTTACTTTTTTTTTGTTTTGTTTTAATGAGACAATTGGGGTTAAGTGACTTGCCCAAAGTCACACAGCTAGTAAGTGTCAAGTGTCTGAGGCCGGATTTGAACTCAGGTCCTCCTGACTACAGGGCCAGTGCTCTATCCACTGCGCCACCTAGCTGCCCCCTTGGTCTAGATCAAAGCTTCTTAAGCTGTGGGTTGCAACCCCATATGGAGTTGCATAACTGAATGTGAGGGTCATGAAATATTTGGCAACGGTAAAAGGTTATGTATACCTACTTTATACACCTATATACCCAGGGTTGGGTAAATATTTCTCAAGTAAAAAGGGGTCGTGAGTGGAAAAAATTCAAGGAGCCCTGGTCTAGATGGCCTCTCCCGCCCTTTCCTGGTTAAAATTCATGATCCTATTGGCTACTGCTCCTTTAGACAGGTTTTAAGAAAGGTGGGAGGAGAGGACAGAAAAAGGAGGAATGTCTATACCTCACCTCTCATCTAAGACAATCAAGGCTACCCTTCCAATCTGTTTGAGGAACAATCGGGATAAGGATTTGGTCTTTAAAGAAAAAATTAAAACAAAAACAAAACTTCTCTAATAAGGAGAAAGACTCAGCCACTAGGATCCCCCACTGGAAAAGACTTTAAAAAGTCTTCTTTCTGTTCCATCTTGCTGACCCCACCCAAGGCATTCCTGTGTTTTCACAAGGCTGAACCACAACCCTGGATCTTTCCCTTTATACCCTTTCTCTCTGTTGCTGATTCTGGATCAGGCATTACCAATTAGAGCCAGGGAACTGTTCGGGGCTGCCCTGTACAGTCTGGTTCTCTCCCACCTCAGCCCATCCCTTAATGCTGCTCAGTAATTCACCTTTATTGTCTGTCTCTCTGATACATTCTTTCCTTCTCCCCAAATTCTCTGAGCATTATCTAATTATACTTCAGAGAGGTCTGACTGAGAGGAAGTGGCATAAGTTTGGCTGAGTCTCAGAATGTAGGAGAGGAGTAATTCCCAATATGGAAAGCTAGGTGGTGCAGTGGATAGAGTGCTGGCCCTGGAGCCAGGGGGATCTGAGTTCAAATCCAACCTCAGACATCAGCTGTATGACCCTGCATAAATCACTTAACCCTCTCTGCCTTAGTCCTTTACAGTAATAGAGAAGATGGGAAGGGAGGGTTTAGAGGGAAAGATAATTTTGGACATATTGAGTTTAAGATGTCTACTGGACATTGAGTTTGAAATATCTAACTGGCAGTTAGAGATACAAGACTACAGGTGTGGGGGATGGGGCAGCAAGGTAGCACAGTGGATAAAGCACTGGCCCTGGATTCAGAAGGACCTCAGTTCAAATCTAGCCTCGTACAGTTGACACGTACTAGCTGTGTGACCCTGGGCATAACTTACCCCTCATTGCCTACAAAAAAAGACTAGAAGTCGGGAGAGAGTTTGGGGTAGGATAGATAGATTGGAGAATTATCAGCATCCATATGGTAAACTAATCCATGAGAGCTGAGGAGATCCCCAAGTGAAATGATCTTGAAAGAGAAGAGAAAAAGGTCTGGGGCAGAGCTTTGATGGACACCTATGGTCAGAGTGTGTGATCTGGGTGAAGATCAAGTAGAGGAGACTGAAAAGGAGAGGTCAGATAGGTATATAATCGGATATAATTTTTAAAAAATTAATAGTACTATATATTATTTTAGAGCAAAACATAAGTGTAACATTAACATAAATCTAAGGAACTTAAAACACAAATGTAACAAAATTTATTGCCAATCTAATAACATTAATCTAGTTGAATACATCTCTAAATCAGTTGCATGGGGGAAAAAAGACCCAAACCAACATTCCATTCATAGGTCTTCCAATTTGGGCATTCTATGCTGGTTGCATCTAGAAATCAGCAGAGAGTAGTTATCATTTTTAATCTCACTGCTATAAAGGGCGGCACTAGCAATTACTATGCAGAGCAGAGCTCAGATAGGCCATAAATAATAGTTGCCTTGGATTAATTTATTAGTCCAATATAAATCCAAATTTTAAAGCAGTCAGTTCAGAAATTTTTGACATGATCACCACTATATTTTGAAATCTCAAATAATAGCATCTATGAGATGAAATTTGGAATTCATTGGAAATCTCCATCTAACTGCAGCTTCTTGAGGATGAACAAGCATTTTTCTAAGTGGAGTTCACAGCTCCATAGGTATGGCGATTTCTTTTTCCCTGTTCTCTTCTTATCTTAATAAGGTCTAAAAACACTTCCTTACACGGCATTCATATTGCAGTTTTGCAGTCTAAATTTTCATTTCTGCCTCTATCTACTGTGCCACTTAGCTGCCCCTCCTAGAAAAGACCTTTTGCAGTTAATTAGAAATACTGCACAGGTAAAGAGTGAGAGCTGGAAATATCTGTAGAGATCTATAAAGACATTAAAACCTCATTTAAAGCACTTCACAGCCTGGCCCCAACCTATCTTTCCATATTCATTGCACATGGTTGTTATTTTTGAGTACTTTCAGTCCTGTCTACTTTTTGTGACCCCATGTGGGTTTTCTTGGCAAAGATACTGGAGGGGTTTGCCATTTCCTTCTCCAGCTCATTTTACAGATGAGAAAGCTGAGGCAAGCAGGGTTGAGTGACTTGCCTAGGGTCACACAGCTAGTACATGTCTGAGG
This sequence comes from Dromiciops gliroides, assembly GCF_019393635.1. NCBI lineage: Eukaryota > Metazoa > Chordata > Mammalia > Microbiotheria > Microbiotheriidae > Dromiciops > Dromiciops gliroides. The sequence goes on from NC_057864.1 coordinate 111,271,502, forward strand.
CCAGATTTGAACTCAGGAAGATGAGTCTTCCTGACTGCAGGCCCAGAGCTCCATCCACTGTGCCACTGAGCTAAACCAACTAGTGGTCTCTTTTTAGTCCTTTAGGTACATTTCAGACCAAAACTACAATGTTGACTCTGTCATAAAAATATCCAATTAAATCTTGCTTACTCTTCCTAGGCAGAAAGAACATTCACAGATGCTAGTCAGGTTACTAAGTTGTGTCAATCAGAGAATTATATTCATGAGAGTATAGGGAAACAATAGGTTGTTAGAGAAAGAATTGTTCTTTTTTTATACTCCTCAGTTTTATCTCAGTTTTAGATTCTGCAGATAAGATAGTAATATGGTACTTTCTCATTTATATTACCAGCATCACAAACCATAGCTATAATCTATTACCTTGCAAAACATTGTCAATTATATCAACATAAAGAACAGAATGGTATCAGGAGTAACAATCTGTACATCAGTCATTACAGACAATTCACATATTTGTATGTACCCTTATCAGATGCCCTTAAAAAATAAACATTTTTATATAAAGTTTTGAGTTTCAAATTCTACTACTCCTTCCCTCTACTCTTCCTCCCCACTCCCTGAGGCAATAAACAATCAGATATAGGTTATATACGTGCAGTTATGTAGAACATTACCATATTAGTCATCTTGTATACGAAAGCTCGAATAAAAGAAAAAATGAAAGAAAGTGAAAAACCACATCCTTCAGTCTATGTTCAGTCAATATCAGTTCTTTCTTTGGAGGTGGATAGTATGCTTCATCATTAATCCTTTGGGATTGTCTTGCTGAGAATAGTTAAGTCATTCACAGTTCTTCATCAAACAATATTGCCATCACTGTGTACAACATTCTCCAGGTTCTGCTCACTTCAATTAAACATCAGTTCATATAAGTCTTTCTAGGCCTTTCTGAAATCATCCTGTTTGTCATTTCTTATAGCACAATAATATTCCATCACCATCATATACCACAGCTTGTTTAGCCATTCTCCAATTGATGGGCGTTCCTTTGATTTCCAATTCTTAGCCGCCACAAAAAGAGCTGCTATAAATATTTTTGTACAAATAGGTCTTTTTCTCTTTTTTAGGATGTCTTTGGGATATAAACCTAGCAGTGGTATTGCTGGATCAAAGGGTATACACAGTTTTCTAGCCCTTTGGGCATAGTTTCAAATTGCTCACCAGAATGGTTGGATCAATTCACAACTCCACCAACAGTAGATTAGCAGCCCAGTTTTACCACATCCCCTCCAATATCTAATATTTTCCTTTTTTGCTATATTTGCTACTCTGATAGGTGTAAGGTGATACCTCAGAGTTGTTTTAATTTGCACTCCTCTGATCAATATTGATTTAGAGCATTTTTATATGAGTATAGATATATCAGATGTCTTCTTAAAGAATACATTTTTGGTCACTGAGGTAGGAAGTAAGTAGCAGGCAATGATATGTAACACTACTCAGTGTAAATGCAGTTGGCTAATCCAAAGTTTTGGTAACAATACATCTCCCATTCCCCAGATAAACCTCTCATCATTCCTTCCATAAGGGCAATAATCAGAGATAAACGTACCATCTTTTTGGGCTAGAGATAATAGATACATTACCACAAGGTGTGCTCTCTTTGACTTGAGAGTGGCACATTCCCTTTTCTGGAGAGGGAACAAAGAAGTCACTCTGGCCTTTTCCCTCAAACTTCTTAGGTACAAAAGTCCTTTTACGATGAGATCCATGAACTCAGTTTTGGAGGTCTTGACTTTGAACAGCAATTTTGATGGTCAACAGTGATCTGGTTGTAAATATCTTTCAGGAATTATTTTTTTGCTGTTTTAGAGGGTTTTTTAATCAGTAGGATGAATATTGCACAAGATACTCCATGTATTTTCACTGGCTGTTCCTCATAGTTGGAATACTCTCCATCTTCACTTCTTTTGTTTCCTTGGCTTCCTTCAAATCCCAGCTAAAATATCATATTCTCCAAGAAGGCATCTAAGAGGCACAGTGAATAGAGTGGGTTGAGTTCAAATCCGGCTTCAGATGCTTCCTGTGTGACTCTAGGCAAGCCACTTAACCTCTGTTTGCCTCGATTTCCTCAACTGTAAAATGAGGGTAATAATAGTAACTATCTTCTGGGGCTGATCAAAAGAGATAATATTTGTCAAGTGCTTAGAAGAGGGCCTGGCACATAGAGACATTTAATAAATGCTTTTTCTCATACCTATTCCTGATTTTCCCTTAATGCTAGTCCCTTCCTTCTATTGATTATCTCCAATGAATGGGTAGCTAGTTAGCACAATGAATAGAGCACTGGGTCTGGAGTCAGGAAGACTCATCTTCCTGAGTTCAAAACTGGCTTCAGACAGCTACTAGCCATGTGACCCTGGGCAAGTCACTTAACCCTGTTGGTCTCAGTTTCCTCATTTGTAAAATGAACTAGAGAAGAAAGTGGCAAACCCCTCCAGCATCTTTACCAAGAAAACCCCAAATGGGATCACAGAGAGTCAGACACAACTGAACAACAACATCTTGTTAGTACAGAGTTGTTTTCTTGTTGCTTCTCCCATTAGACTGTGAACTCTCTGAGAGCAATGACTATATTTTCTACTTTCTTTGTATTCCCAGCACTCAATCACTGAATGGGTGCTTAATAAATGCTTGTGTGTGTGTGTGTGTGTGTGTGTGTGTAGGTACACACACATTTATACATATGCATATATTGTAACAAGAACATATTCAGCATTAAAGCACTGAGTCATTTGGGTAAAATCAGTTTGTCACATAACAAAAGAAAAAGCCACATCATGTAAGCTGCTCTCTTTGTCTTTGGTTTTACCAATGTTACAGAACCAAAAGATGAGTCAGGTACAATAATATTGTTGGCTTATTAAAGAAAAAATTGAATCATGTATAAATAAACAAACTAATAAATAAATAAATGTGTGTGTTACAGTTATATATATTACTGCAACAAAAACACTTTCCCCTTTGTTTCTGTGTGTTAGCCAAGCACAGGAGCAAGGAGATAAGGAAGGATTAGGTAAGGTACAAATGAGCTGGGGAAGAAATAAGTTTAAAATAATAGCTGTTCTGCCTGAGGGCTTAAAGAAAAGCTACAGATCTTGGCTATGGAATCAACATAGATCTTTTGTTTCTAAATTGCCTGGCCACTTACAGCATGGTCTTGGATTAGATTTCTGAAAATCACTTTGTATAGACCTGATGCAGTCTATAAAAACAAAGGGACCAGAGCTCGTTTAGGGCTTGGATTTTGTATTTATTTTTTTACTTTGCTGTCTCAGTCTCCTGTGAACAGGTTGCTATTTGGCCAAGACTTTCTCAACACTTCACATACTGGTATGTCTTACATTAGTGAGAAGTGGTCTGCAGGCAATTAGCCTGGGCCTATTCAAGACCCAATCAGAGTCATCCATCCATAAAAGTTTGTTGGTCTTAATGATAAGTCACTGGAGTTGGCTACAACAGTACTTTATCATTTAAATACATTATAGACAGTCTATTTCACACTTTAATTACATTCTAAATATTTAGAGTCCTTATGCCAACTGTACTGTTTTCTAATTCTGCTAAGTTTTCCAAAGTCCATAATATGGTTTATGAAACCCAAATTCTCAAGGATATGCATCAGAATTTTATATATATATATATATATATATATATATATGTATGCATGTATGTATGTATATATGTATATGTATATATTGTTGGTGGTGGTGGTGGTGAGTTGTTTCTGTCATGTCTGACTCTTCATGACACCCCCATTTGGAGTTTTCTTGGCAAAGATACTGGAATGGTTTGCCATTTCCTTCTCTCAAGCTACAGATGAGGAAATAAACAGGAAGTAAACAGGGTTAAGTGACTTGTCCAGGGTTACACAGCTAGTAAGTGCCTGGGGATGGATTTGGACTCAGGTCCTCCTGATAGAGCCAGTGCTCTATCAACTGCAACACCTAGATACCCCAGACAAATATTAGCTAGAGGAATAAAATTGTCTTCTAGACAAAAGTCTGTAATATGTAATATGTAACAGCTCTGATTTATAAATCAGCAACAGCATTCAGATCAAGGAAGATTTAACTTACTAATGTTACAATACAGCAATCAATCAATCAATTGTAGTAAGCACCTACTATGTGCTAGATACTATGCTAAGTACTGGGAATACAGAAAGAGGCAAAAGATAGTCCCAGACCTCAAGAAGCTCACAATCTAATGGGAGAGACAACATGCAAACAAATATAAAAGCAAGCTCTATAACGAATAAACAGGAAATAATTAACAGAGGGAAGTGGATTTAGGAGGGGTTGGGGAAGTTTTCCTATAGAAGTAAGGTTTTTAGATGGGACTTAAAGGACACCATGGAAGTCAATAGGTGGAGTTATAGAGGGAGAGCATTCTAGGTATAGGGGACAGCCAGAGAAAATGCCTAAAGCCACGCTGGAGCACTTTGTTTGTGGAACAGCTAGGAGAGGCTGGTATTACTCTATGGAAGAGCACATGGCAGGGAGTGAGGTGTAAGAAGAGTAGGAAGGTCGAGTTGGGCTATGTTGTGGAGGGCTTTGAATACTAAACATAGTATTTAGTATTTGACGCAGGAGATAATAGGGAGCAAATGGAGTTTATTAAGTGGGATTTGGATAGGGGAGTGACATGATCAGACCTGCATTTTAAGAAAATTACTTTCGTAGCTAAATGGAGGATTGATTGGATTGAAGAGAGACTTGAGGCAGTTAGACCTACCAGCAGGTTCTTTCAATAGCCCAGGTATGAGGTGAGGAGGGACTGCAACAGAGTGGTGTCAGTGTTAGAGGAGAGAAGGGGACACATGCAAGAGATTTTGCAGAGGTAAAATCTATAAGTCTTTTTTGTTTGTTTGTTTTTGTTTTTGTTTTGCAGGGCAATGGGGGTTAAGTGACTTGCCCAGAGTCACACTGTTAGTAAGTGTTAGAGGCTGGATTTGAACTCAGGTTCTCCTGAATCCAGGGCTGGTGCTCTATCCATCGTGCCACCTAGCTGCCCCTGAAATCTATAAGTCTTAGCAAAAGATTGCATATTTGGGGGGGGGTAATAGATGAGAAGGAGTTGAAGATAATTCTTAGGTTGTGATCCTGAGGACCTGGGAGAGTTGGACGTGGCAAACTACTCTTTACAAGAGGAGCCTAATGAATCTTCTTCATGTGGGTTTTGGGAGAGCTTCACATCATTTCTGTACAAGGCAGCTATATGGAAACTCTCTTCTCCTTATGAATGAGTACGAATCAAAAGGGAAAGTGAGTCAGTCAATAAATATAAGCACCTGCTACATGTCAGGCACCACACTAAGCACTGAGGATACAAAGACAGGTAAAAGATAGTCCCTACTCTTGGAGCTCACAGTCTAATGACAGGGAATGACCCAAAGTTCAGGCTTTCTTGAAAAAGCAGCCATAGCTCACACTTGGTTGTCAGGTCTACGATACTGGCCCAACAGTTCAAACAAAGAAGCAAGAATTCTTTCTGATCTCTGGCTATGGAGTTATTCCTGGAGTTTCTCGGGTAGGCATTACAATAACTCCCAATGCATTCTTCTGTGCCCATGGCCCCATTTACAGAGTCTGGACCCTGGCTCAGGGACTTTGTGAAGAATGCATGTGGGATTGATTAGTAAGTCCATCATAAAGTGTGGGAGATCAAGTCCCTAAGAAATCTTCATCTATTCAAAAATGGTGCTGGAATTCTAGATGGACAAGTGGATTGGTGGACTTTCTAATCATTGTGATCAACATTTGCAGTGTGTACAAAAATTTGAGATGAGCATGTAGTTGCAGTGATGAGATTTGCTGTAATGAACAAAGAATAGGAAGTATGTTTGCCAGATAAGAGCTATGATTGTAGAGGAAGAATCTGTATATAGATTCTGAATACCTATTGCCTCAAAGGTACAGCTACAGGGATCACACTACCTTCTGAACAGAAGAATAATGTGACTTTAACATTCCAATCATCTTTAAATTGGACAACCTCGCTCCCATTTGGCTTAGAAGATCTGTAGAACCCTGTAGCTCCTGTTCAGGATAAAGGGCTAGAGACAGGGTTGTGTTTAAACACTGAGTTTTGTCTCCATCAGCTGCATTAGTTTCTGTATTCCAAAGCAGGGCAATGCTCTCCACCTAGCTGCCCCTCATTCTCTTTATGGTATGTTATCATTCTTACCTCCCTCTCAACCAAAGAACCCTCATGACTTCTTCCCTTCTCTGACTAGGACAAGAAAGCCATGATCTATTCCATTTCCTATATGCCTGATATGATTGAGTAGGTTCCAGGTGCCTTACCCTAAAAAAGTGTTCTTTATCATGGGACCTGGGTCTATGTATTTACATTAGATGCTAAGAGATCACCATGACCAAAGTCCCAGTTTAATAGATTGTAAAGTAATATAATCATAGACTGGAAGAGCTGGAAGGGATCTCAAAGGCTCTCTGGTTCAAACCACAAGTGCTTATCTAATGGCTATGGGAAGACTTTCAAGGATAGGAACTTAACGATGTCCTTTATAATGCCCCTTCCACTTTTGCACAGTTCTACCTGTTAAGAATTCATATTCAGGCAGCTAGGTGGTGTAGTGGATAAAGTACCAGCCCTGGATTCAGGAGAACCTGAGTTCAAAACTGGTCTCAGACACTTGACACTTACTAGCTGTGTGACCCTGGGCAAGTCACTTAACCCTCATTGCCCAGTAAAAAAAAAAAAAAAAAAGAATTCATATTCAACCAAAATCTGAGTCTGGCTACAATCACTAATGGAAGACAAGGTTGCTTTGCCAATGATTACCTGAGGAACATAGAGAGGGTGGTGGCCACTGGTCTTAGCCATGATGGCCAGAGCCTTAATGGTACCAATGGCTAGCTGGCAAGTGGTGCAACTAGGTAGGACAGTATATTTAGAACACACTGGATTTGGAATCAGGAAGATTTCAGGTCAAGTTATCTCACACACTAGAGTTATATTCTTGGGCAACTTACTCAGCCTCTCTATGCCTCCATTCCCTTATTTGTGAAATGATTATGATAACGATGATAATAATAACAACAAAAACAACAACTAGCATTTCTAAAGTACTTTAAGGTTTGCAAAGTGCTTTATAAATATTATCTCATTTTGATCTCACAACAACTTTGGGAGCCGCTATTGTTATCTACATTTTATCGGTGGTGTTCAGTTGTGTCCATTTGGCAAAGATACCATAGTGGTTTATCATTTCCAGCTCATCTTACAGATAAGAAAACTGAGGCAGACAGAGTTAAGTGACTTGCCCAGAGTCACACAGCTAGTAAATGTTTGAGGCCAGATTTGAACTCAGGAAGATGACTCTTCCTGACTTCAAGCTTGGCATTCTATCCATTGCACCACCTATATGCCATTATCTTCATTACGGGAAAACTGACATAGACAGAGGTGAAGTAACTTTTCCAAGGTCACACAACTAGTTGCTGTTAAAGGCTGGATTTGAAGTCAGGTCTTCCTGACATTTAGTGTTCAACCCATTCTGACATCCCACCGGGTTGTCATGAGGATCAAATTAAATGACATGTAAAACTCTGTAAACCTCTAAGAGTTACATAAATGCTATTGATGATGATGATCTATGATATACAGACTCTTTTCTGTGGCATTATAATCAGTAACCCCACCTTTACTCAAGAATAGATAGGAAGATATTAGGGGATCGTGCTCATGAAATTTGGCTTTTATAGGTTTCCAGGAAACAACATACAAATGGCCTAAAACTGATGTCAAGGAACTGGGCCGTGACAGGGAATAAGTACAATTCCCAAACCTTTCAAGACCAAAGAAACAAGGAATGCAGGATTCCCAGTTCCATAGTCAACACAGGGACACATCATATTTCTTCATGTATTTCCTTAATACAACGTCATTATATTCCTATAAGATTTAAGCCAAGCATAAACATGTCATCTTCTACTCCAAGTAAAAATCATCTTGGTATTTAAGTATAGTGTTCTTCTCCCCCTTCATTGCCAAAGCTCTTTGACTCTGCTCTAAGCCTAGTTGATGACAGGCTTAGAGAAGGCTCAAAGTAATTTGCCTGTTTGGTGATTCCTCTATCACAGGGGAGAACTAATTCTATTTATGTTATGGATTTTCCCCCAGAAAAAAAATAATGCTTATCTGTTCAGTCTGCCACAGTTCACTAGTCAGGATAAATGACTTGTTTACAAGAAAATGCTAGCTAGGTACTACTGGAACAAGAAAACGGCTTTTTTTTTCTAGATTTAGCCACATCGTCCCCAATTAGAGTTATAATTGATCCAGTTATTTGCATGGAGAAGAGAAATGCAGGGCAGGCGCACATAGAGAGAAGGTGGGTAAGACAGGTTATCAGGAGTCTGAGTAGATGAGCTTGACCGAGTACTGTCTCATGAAAACAAGCACAGTCTATAAATCAGGAGGGAAGTTTGATATAAGTCCTTCCTGTCTTTAGGGAGGGATTGATGAAGTCACATCCCCATAAAAACCCATGCAATGGGTTTTATCATCAAAGTCTCCTGCCAGTTGTGCCAGGGGAGCCAATTAGAGGTGCTCTTCTGCCACCCTCCCCTCCCCCTCCCCCCAAGAGTCTGTGATTCTACTCCATCTTCCACATTCAGGATTCAGATCCATCAGCTGGGTCAATGACAGCACTGAAGGCATATAAGGTAACCTTATCAAAACCTTTTTTTTTTATGCTGCACCCATATTTGTCACAAGAAGACTCTTAGTTCAGTAGTCAAGTCATCAAGTATTTAGTCAGGTCTTACTAAGTGCCAGGCACTGGAAATACAAATACAAGTAGAAAGGACAATCTCTGCTCTCCAAGGAGCTCATATTCTAATGGGGGGGGGGGGAGAAAAAAAGGCAGGTGGGGGATGGGGAAGTCAGGTATACAGCCTCTAAAGGAATGAGACCTGGCTGGCCTGGGCACCCTCCTTAAATGGAGGTTACATGCAATCATAGGGAAGAGGATGATGCAGTAGGGGCAAAAGGTACTTCTAGTTTGTGAAGTCCAGGCTGGAGTGAGGCTTCAGGATGAAGAACTGGGGCATGACTGAGGCACCTTAGGTATTATCTAATCATAAAGTCAAATGTTTAGATAGGGAAGGGACATCAGAGGCCCTATAATCTAACCTCCCCATTTTAGAGAGGCAGCTTTAAATTCAGCCTCAGATGCTAACCAGATTGTGGCCCTGGGCAAGTCACTTAACATCTGTTTGCCTCAGTTTCCTCATCTGTAAAATGGAAATGACAATTACACCTACTCTCAGGGTTGTTGCAAGGACCAAATGAGATAATAATTGCAAAGTCCTTAGCATAATGCCTGGCACATAGTAAGCACTATATAAATGTTAGCTATTTTTATTACTGTCTTTTTTTTTTTGAAGAAACTGAGGATCCTGGTGATTTGTGGAAGGTCACAAAGGTAGTAACTGAGAAGCAGAGTTTGAACTCAGGCCTTTCCATTGTACAAGGCTGCTGATCAAAGCTATCTAGAAGGGCCATCTAATTTAACAACCTAGTTCTTACAGATGAGGAAACTGAGGTCCTGGGAAGCTAAATAACTTGCCCAAATAAAAAAGAAAGGGATTTTTTTTTAAAAGCAGTTCAGCAAAGTTAACTAACATATAAACTGAGTCTGACAAGTATATTGTAACATTCTATATCCATAATCTCCCACCTCTTCAATAAAGGGAAAGGTACATTGTTTCATTTCTTCTTCAGACTAGAGATTCCTTTTTGTGGATTCTCTGGCAAATGTTTAACTATAGACTAATTCTAGACAAGTCCTACTCCCAGCATGTTCCTCATTCAGAGGTAAACTAGGCCAGCCCCTTTTCCATTCCCATGGAGAGCCAGGGAATGGAAAATGCAAATTCACCTTAGAATCAGCCTGTGACAAATGGGAAGAGGCAAAAAAAGTCTGCTACCTCCATCCTTTTCCTCAGTACCATCCTCCTCCTTTCCTTGGGGAAAATAATTACACAATGCATCTGAAAGCCAAACAAAATGGATCATGAGATTATTGATTAATTGGGCATATCAGTGCTATTATGTTGTCTGCCAGGATCACCATCATAGAGTCAGCTGTGTTAACACGTGGGATAAGGGTTTAGATGACTGGGCATGAAGGGAAATTAAGAAACTGCTGTGGTTGTAATGGGTATTCATTCACATCTCCTTCCATTGGTCAAGGAAAATTTTGGTGTACTAGAAGACAAACAAGGTATGGAAGAAATCCTAAACAGGAGAAGAATGATGAGTAAGGAAGGGAAGATGATGCCCTTTTTTATATTAAGTATGTTTTCAGGAAGACTGCTGAGGTGTTTCTTTTTGTTTGAAAAGCAATCGATGATGACATCTAAACTCTGGGCTAATTAAAAGCTGCACCGGGCAGAGCATCTAAACCTTTTTTGACACTGAGGAAGAAAATGTATCACCACATTATCACCCTACAAAATGGAGTCATTAATACCCAGGAACACATAAAAACTGTGAATGGGACTGTGAAGAAAGCAGTCAGCAACAGTTTGCAAAAAGAAAAAAAGTACAAGGGAGGGATGAGTAATAAGTCTCAAGTGACAGGGAAGAAGGATCATAATGAACAATTCCTGATCCCCAATATATGGAGTTGCTGCTTTTCCCATCTGAATTTAAAGAACCAACAAAGAGTAGGTAGATATATCAGAAGCCAGCAGCAATGCTTTCAACATGGGGGCCTTACAAAGTCACAGTTTGTGATTTTGGTAAACCTGTTCTTTTTTTAAAATTAATTGATATGGTTTGGTTTTTATATCAACTTAATTTGAAAATATATACCTCTTCCACCCAGTGAACCATCTCTAATATAAAATAAAAAAGAAAGAGGAAGAAAATAATCAGTTCGGCACAACTGAGTCTGACAGGATATTCAGTGTTCTATAACCATGCTTTTCTACCTCTCTAATAAAGGTAGGGAGATGCACTATCCTATTGCTTCTTCAGAGAACAACATTAGTCTTGATAATTACACAGATTTTAATTTTTGTTGTTAGCCTCCTTTCTATTTCCATTGTAGTAGTCATGGTGTCTCTTGTTTTCCTGGTTCTATTTGCTTCCCTTTCACAGAATGACTTTGAAGTGAGTTCGATTCTGGTCCAGTTAGTGCTCTGGTTTAGAGAAGTGAGTTTGTGTTATTAAGTTCAAAGTATCCTTGTAGGAAGAGTAGTTTCCTATAGAGAAGACACTGTTTCCTGGCCTGTGAGAGTAGCTCCTAACCTAAACAATTTGTCTCATAAATCTGCGCCCCCGGTCACAAGTAAGAAAAGACCAACAACCCTGGATGGCTCCATAGAGCCCAGATTTGATCCTGGAGAAGCCCAAGAATCCACCTTATTGAATATAGTTCAGGAGGGTCCTCATGAATGCTCAGTTAGACTAGTGATGAAGGCAAGATTCTAGAAATAGGGAGCCCTAACATGAGGAAACAAATGCCCTCCCTCCCTCAATAGAACCTGGTTGGAGGATAGCAATAGGTTTAGAATCAATCAGAGGACCTGACATTGAATTCTGGCTCTGCTCCTTACTATTTGTATAACATTTAGCAAGTCATAATCACTCTGGGCCTGTGTCCTACAAAATGAAAAGACTGGATTAGCTCAAGGATTCTTAATTTAGGATCCAAGATTTTTTTTAAATGACTGCTCTATTTCAATACTGGCTATTCAATTGATTTCCTTTATACTCTTAAATATTTTATTTCATGCATTTAAACACATTCTAAGATGAGGTCCACAGGCTTCACTAGACTGCCAAAAGGATCCATGACATAAAAAGGTTAAAAATACCTGCACTTGGGGGCAGCTAGGTGGTACAGTGGATAAAGTACCAGCCCTGAATTCAGGAGGATCTGAGTTCAAATCTGGCCTCAGACACTTGACACTTACTAGCTGTGTGACCCTGGGCAAGTCACTTAAGCCTCATTGCCCCGCAAAAAACAAAACAAAACAAAAAAACAAACAAACCCTGCACTTGATGATCTCTCAGGATCCTTCCAGCTCAAAACCAATCGATCCTATAATCTATGGCACAGGAAGTCACAAAGACTGCACAGGTCTTGGGGGAAGCTGTCTCATTGAGGGTATATCACTACTTGTATAGCACTACTTTTTATAGGTTTGAATACGAGTCTGGTTTCCATTAAAGTGTAAATGGAATTTCATATTTTGAGCCTCATGAGCCTGTGAACTAATAAGGGGAATTGATAATCAACCTTGGAAAGTGTGAGATACTATGTTCTCAGATAATCTAGAAGGGTAAAATAAGCCAGCAGGTGAGAAAGGGGAGCTGAGTGAAGGAATGCTGATTGATGTGTTTTGGGATAAAGGAAGCACAGAACATGAGTTGCTGCCTGAAATGTAGCTATGTTATTTCCCAGGATGAGGGGAGAGTTTGATGAGGGGTAGAAACAAAGAGTAAGGAAATATGATTTCAGTGCCACCTCTTTCATACCATCAGTAATCCATGAGTAATTACAATTTCCTAGGCCATCACCAGTTTCCTTACTTTTGTCCTGCCTCTAGACTTTGATGACTCTAAAAGAGAGAGTAAGGCTGATGACTTCGTACAACTCTGCCTCACTGAAATCCAGTTCATGAACAAGTCAAGACATCATCCCATGATGTCATTGGTCCTCTTTGAAAACAAAGGATGAACAATAACTCCTGGAGATGCCCAACAAGAAGGGAAGTCATCTGGTGCTTCCAAAAATGACCTAAGTTACCCCATTGTGGCACTCATGGTCTAGGCAGTTACTCCCATTGCAAAGGTACCTCTTTGATCTGTGTGTAATTTAAAATTCTAAATGTGGGTTCTAATCTGTCCTCCCAATTTTGGGGAGGAAACTGACTAAAATCACTGATAAATGAGTTTAGGTTTTTTAAGGGTTTATTGAAAAATAGTAAAAGAAAGAGAAAGATTGAGAACAGATTTCCTATAACCTGGCAATCCTAGCCTTCCTAATCTCCCCCTTCTGAAGTTCTCTGCCACCACACTGATGAACCCTCCCCCAGTGTCCGCTTCCTGCTTCCTGCTTCCTGCTCCCTGCTCCCCTCCCAGAAATGGGAGGTTCCTCAAGCTGATTGGCTAGTGTCGTTCAAATTCATTAAGTACCCTTAAGTACCAGTCAGATGTGCTTACAATCTAGTAAGCCAGTCAAAGTACCCTTAAGTACCAGCCAGACATGCTTACAATCTAGTACGCCAGTCAGTCTCTCTTCCCCAACTCAATCAGCCCAGATCCATCTCCAGGTGAACCCCTGAGTTCCATTATCTTGACACATCTGAGATATCTGTATCACTTTTACACAACACCCCATGCTTCCCAAATCTTTTTCCTGCATTTTTCTTCAGAGAGAATGCCAGAAAGGACAGCAGTACCCCTGAAATCATTAGAAATGGTTTAATGGATACATCCTAGGACTCATCTTCTCCCATACATCCTCCACACAACTGCCAAAATGATATTCCTAAAGCACAGGTCTGATTATGGAATTCCACTGCTCACTGATGCCAGTGGCTCACTATTAATGGAAAGGTGCTTGGCGCAGTGTCTGGCCCAAAGTAAGTGCCATATAAACGTTACCTATTATCATCATCATCATTACCTATAGGATCAAATACAAACTCTTCTGTTTGCTATTTAAAGCCATTCAGAATCTGGCTCCCACCTACTTTTCCTGCTTTGTTATATATTACTTTATGCCCAGTTAAACTGGCCTTCTTGTTCCTCATATGTGACATGCCATTTCCTGTTGCTTCCTCATTCCCCTCTCCCTTAGCACCCATAGTTTCTTTCAAAGATCAACTCAAGCATTACAGTTGACCTTTCCTGATCTCTGAAGCCACTAGTGTCCACCTCCATAACTTTCCTTGGGTTTTTTCTCTATAATTTTATATATGTACTTATTTTCTCCATACAGACAGGGACTGCTTCACTTTGTCTTTTACATCTCTAGTGCCTGGTATGGTGCCTGACCTATGGAAAGCACTATGTGGCTTGTCAATTGATTGATGCTGGCCTATGCTGGGTGAGTGATAATAAAAGCTATGGGTTGTCCCAGCCATCAAGGATATAATTCACAAATCACTCGTCTCCCTGTGAGACTTTCACACTCGGTTTTACCAAAATGATTGAGCTGAGACTACTGAGCATAATCATATTTTCAAAAGCCTTCTCTCCATCCCCTACAGAAATATCTAATGCTACAAGGGAAGAGAGAAAGAAGGCAGATGTTAAAAGTTCTTGGATGTGTCCCAGCCCTTGCAGATAAGATATCTGGGGCATGACTCCTAGTGGTCACTAAATGCTTCCAAGGGGTGACTTCTCTATTCCTTATACAGTCTTTGCTGGGGCAGCAATTCATACTGTTCTCTCTACCCACCCACCGTTCCCCACCTTCTTCCTGATGAGACTCTATCTGTGGCCTGTTACTACAGAGTTCTGATGACTCAGCACAGTGGCCAAGATTTTCTTTTGACCTGTAAAGCCATTTAATTAGAAATCATTGAACTTTAAAGATCCTACTGCCCTTGGCCCTTGCCCTGACAAAGGGTCTGACAATCCCAGACAATCAGATTGGCAAAGAATTTGTTTAGGGGTGGGGACGAAGAAAACACATTCAGCTAGAACAATGATGCAGGAGCACTAGGCCACTGTCATCTGTATTCAAGATACAAAGTAATGACAACTTTTTTCAGCACATTCTATCCTCAAGAAAGAGGACTCTTTCCCTGACTGACTTAAGTGGTCATCACCTTCAGAACACCAGTTACTCTTCTGCAAGAACATTTTCCCCAGATGACCTCCTCTCCACAAAGTTATAGGATTGTAAATTTAGAACCTAAAGGAACCTCAGAGGCCCTCAAGTCCAACCCTTTTATTTTGCAAATGATGAAACTGAGGCACAGAAAAGTTAAGTCATTTGCATAGGGTCACACAGCTAGTAAATGTCTAAAGCAGAATTTGGGACGGCTAGTGAATAGAACATTGGATCTGAAGTTGCAAGGACCTAAGTTCAAATCTCACCTCAGACACTTACTAGCAGTGTGATGCTGATCGAGTCACTTAACCCCAATTGGTTTAAATCATCCTGGGCTATCTCCAATTGTCCTGATAATGTATCTTGCCACTGGACCCAGATGGCTCTAGAGGAGAGAGTGGGGCTAGGGACTTTACACACCCCTCTTTCACTTAAATCCAACTCATTGCAAATCATGATATCTGTCATGGTTTTCTTCGAGAACAAAGGACAAACAACAACAAATCAGAATTTGAACTCAGGTCTTTTTTTGCAGGGCAATGAGGGTTAAGTGACTTTTCCAGGGTCACACAGCTAGTAAATGTCAAGTGTCTGAGATCAGATTTAAACTCAGCTCCTCCTGAATCCAGGGCCAGTGCTTTATCCACTGAGCCACCTAGCTACCCCCATTCAGGTCTTTTTGACTCTACATCCAGTGGCCTATCCAATATTCCATGTTGCTCTCTAATTCTGTCATTTAGTAATGAGGGAAGAAGAAAGTAAGATCAAGGGAATGGAGGTGTCCATGTCCTCTGAGATAGTACCAATCGAGACACCTTAGCCCAAATTAAAGGTAGTATCCCTAAATTCATTTTTCATAGGAAGTGAAAAAAAAGTAACAGGACTGGGGTCTTCTCACTTCCATGGTCCTGTATCCTTCTCCAGGTCATTCTGTCAGGTAACATACCACAGGGGCAGCTAGGTGGCACAGTGGATAGAGCACCAGCCATGGATTCAGGAGGACCCGAGTTCAAATCCGGTCTCAGACACTTGATACTTACTAGTTGTGTGACCCTGGGCAAGTCACTTAACCCTCATTGCCCTGCAAAACAAAAACAACAAAAAAAAACAACAACAGAAAAAAGGTAACATAACATGACCACTCCCTCTCTGCCTTTACTTACTTAAGTTCCTCATTTAAAAACTACAGCTATGCCAGTACACATATGGCATGTACATACTGCACTGTGTGGTTGTGACTAATAGTGACAAGTCATGAGACAAAATAATCCTAAAATTATAATCTAGCCAACCATCTGCAATTCTGGGGAATTTAAGGCCATCTGCTGTAACTATTTTATAAAATACTTATAGAATTACAGAACTTGAAGAAGCCTAAGAGAAACCTCCATCCTCTTACAAATTAGCAAACTAACAATCAAAGAGATTAATTGAATTTCCCAGTATCTCTGAGCTAAAAACCTGCAGAGACCAGGCTGGAAAGTAGTCTTGACTCCCAGTATGAAGATGGTGTTTCTACTAAGTCCCTGTTCTTCCTTTATATCATCACTTGTTATAAGAAATGTAGATAAAGAATAAGCAAATAGGATCAATATACAATATTCCAACTCCCACCTCCAGGTCTTTGCACAAGCAGCCCCCATGCCTTCAAAGCTTCACCTCTTTGCTCCCACCTCTCGTAGTCCTTATTTCCCTCCAACACTCAACTCAGTCTCCACTTCTTAAAAAGGCTTTAACTGATCCTCTGTTAGAGTCACCACCAAAATAATTTATTTGTACTTATTTAATATATATTGTAAATTTACTTCTCTGTGTATATATTATTTTTCCTAGTAACATATGCCTTTGATTGCTAACCCTTGGAGACACCATTAAAGAGAGAGATGGGAGTATCTCAAAGGCAGGAACTTCTTTATTTTCCTCTCTGTATTCCCAGCATCATCCCTGACAAAAGGCATTTAATAAACATCTAAATTAATCAACCTGTATAGTGAACCCTACTCTGAAAGCCCTTTTAGAGTCTTTATATTAATTTTTACCATCCTCTGTGAGGTAGACAGGGAAGAGCTGTTCTCTGCCATTTTACAAATGGTTACTAAAGTCCTAAGAGATTAATTAAATTCTATAATCTGAAAAACTTGGCCTCCTAGCCCTTACTTACTCTCAAACCATGGATGGCCTGGACTGAGCCAAACCACAAGTACTAAAACAGACAAACATCACTGTATAACATACCCATTAAAATTGCTAACTTCTGCATCACTGAAGCTATAAATGTCAGAATCGGTACTTCTGGAAATTTTCAAATTTTATCAAAACTCAATAGAAAATACTGAAGTTACCCAAGCTGAAGGGCACTTAGCCTAAATGCCCTCGAAAGGACTTGGTTTGAGGGTATGACAAATGCCAGTCATGGAAACCAAGATACCAAATGGAAGGAAATTGTTTCTTTGCCACTTGCTTAACTGCAGTGTGATTCTGTTGGAGACGCTAACGTGCAGAGAATTTGTACCAGGACCCAGAGAACAGGAAGAAAAATTAATGGAAGGGTCCAAAAGCCAGATATTCAGTGTTTTTTTATTCGAAAGACTTGAATGAAGTGTCCCTGGGTCGTATTGCATGCCTATGACTCCTGCTACCAGGATGGCTGAGGCTGATGGATCAGTTGAGGTGTGACTGGACTGAAGCCCATCCATCGTCCCCAACAGCATCAATATGGTGAGTCTTTGGAGAGAGGGATGGGGGAAGACCAGACTGACCAGGGAGGGTTGAACTACCACAGGTTGGAAATGGGGAAGGTCAAAGGCCAATCAGCAGTAGAATCAGGCCATGAGTGGCTGCTTTGATCCAGCATGGATGAGATGGGAAAACCCAGTCTTTTAAAATAAACAAACAAATAAAAAGCACAGGTATGAATAATATTTCAGTTGCTAGGAACATGACCCATGGAATGTAATTTTGCTTCATTGCACTTTAGTCTCCTTAGCTGTAAAATGATAGATTTTACCTTCCTTATAAGGTCACTTTGAAGATTAAATGGGATCTTGCCTATAAAATACAAGTGACCCTAAAATGTTACCTAAAACAGCACAGGGTCTCTAGGAAAAGGATGGCTGAACATTTGTCTAGGATACTGAGGAAGTAACTTCTGTTTACTCAGGAAATGGACTAGCTGGCTTTGTGAGGGCCTTTACAAACCTGTGATTCTGTGACTCAGTGAACTGGGTTTGAATTCTGGCCACTTAACATGCCAAGAGACCTAAGGCAAATCATTTTATCTTATCCTGCTTTTCATCATTCCTTAATGTGTTCCATTAAGAGATAGAAAATCCCTGACAGTTGGAACCATGTAGTTGGCCTGTATTTGTGCTAAATTCTAGAGATTTGAAAGAGTCCAAATTTGAATTTAAATCTTTCCACCTGCTCCTAACTGCTTCTAAATGGATCTTCATGACAATCCGCTAAGGCAGACAATTGCTTTACTTTCACGTTATAGATGAAACAGAGGCTTAGAATCAGTAAGTCAGTTGACAAGCATTTATCAAGCACTTCCTAAGTAAGCAGGGCAACTAGGTGGCAAAGTAGATAGAGCTCTGGGCCTGGAGTCAGGAGAACCTGAGTTCAAATCAGTCTCAAACATTCACTAGCTTTATGATCCTGGGCAGGTCACTTAACTTCTCTTTGCCTCAGTTTCCTCAACTATAAAATAGAAATATTTTTTCCTCAACTATAAAATGGAAAAACATTTTCTGGAGAAATAAATGGCAAACCACCCCAGTATCTTTGCTACAAAAACCCCCAATAGGGTCACAAAGAGTCAGACATGACTAAAAATGAATTAACAACAACAAAAACGTCCTAGGCTCCATGCTAAGCACTGGAGTACAAAGAAAGGCGACAACAGTCACTGCCCTCAAAGAGTTTGAATAGGGCAGACAACATGAGAATAATTATGTGTGTACAAGATATATACAAGGGAAGGTAATCTCAGAGAGAAGTGCTGAGAAGCAAAGCAACATCAGGAAAGCCTCCTAAGGAAGCTGGATTTGAACCGAGTCTTGGGGAAGAGTATTCTGGGAGTTGGAGTCTGAAAGTCAGTGTAAAAGGTACTGATTGATAATGGTTAATGATAATAATAGCTAACATTTATATAGCACTTACTTTGCGCCAGGCACTGAACTAAGTGCTTTACAGTTATTATCTCATTTGATCCTCACAACAACCCTGGGAGGTGGGTGCTATTATTATCCCCATTTTACAGATGAGGAAACTGAGGAAAGCAGAAATTAAACAACTTTTGCCCAGGGCCACACATCTATAATAAGTCTCTGGGGCTAGATTTAAATTGCCCTCTGCCTGGCTCCAGGCCCAGTGCTCTATCTACTGAGCATCCTGGCTGCCAGAAGATGTCCCCATGAGGAACAGGATGCAGGTCAGGTAGTTAAATGGAGAGTTTGTAAAGAAGAGTAAAGAGCAAAAAGACTGAAAAGAAGGAATTTGTTGAAGGTCCCATAGTTATTAAGAGATATAGATAGGACTCAAACCCAGGTCATCAAATATTGTAGACAGAACACAAAAACAAACCCACAAAAACAGATTCAGGAGAGAGATCATAGATTGAGACTTTGAAGGGAAATAAGAAATCATCTGCACAGCCCCACTTATTTTACAGATGTGGAAAACTAAGATGTAGAAAAGTTAATTTGCTCAAGATCATAGGAAGGCAGCGAGGTGGCTCTGAACCTAAAGACAGGTATACCTGAGTTCAAATCCTGTCTTAGATACTTGCTAGCTAGGTGACCCTGAGGAAAAAAAAAAACACATTTAGCCTCTATCTGCCTCAGTTCCATCATTTGTAAAAGGGATGTATTAATAATAACTATTTCCCAGCATTTGTTGTATGGATAAAAATGGAATAATATTTGTAAAGCACTTTGTAAATCTTAAAGCAGTATAGAAATGTTAACTATTACTAGTATTATTGTCATAAAGTGGCAGAATCAGGTTCTCTAACTTGATTCAGGTGGATTCCCAAATGGGTTCCCTATGGACACTGAGGATAACAGGAAATGCTTGGAATACAGTCTCAATCTTGGCACATGATTATAGTGGGAAACTATCACAGAGTCCCTCACAAAGTACCCAACAGTGCCAGTCAGAAACAGACTTGGGTGGGGGATGTACCATGGCATAGAAAGATATGTGGTGATTTAACAATCTGTGTGATCACTTTTTGATTCCTCTGATTTTATTTTTATTTTTCTGCTTCATATAGCTCTATGATATTAAATCCAGGGAAATCACAGATTAATTGCCCTTACATTTGAGACAATAAATTATGTTTCATGAAGCCTAGTGGGCTAGGAACTTCTGATGGAGGTAAGAAACAAGTATGTATATTTACTGGGTCCAATTAAGTACCTAGAATTGGTCTATGGGTAATGGCATGCATCTCAGAATTGGAAAGGAGTTCAGAAGAAATTCAGCCTGTATCTGAACAGGACTCCCTTCTACAATATTCCTGGAAGAGACAGATGGGCAGATGGACAGAGAAAAGGAAGGGAGGGAGGGAGGGAGGGAGGGAGGGAGGGAGGGAGGAAGGAAGGAAGGAAGGAAGGAAGGAAGGAAGGAAGGGAGGGAGGGAGGGAGACAACATAGTAGGTGCTTTTATTAAGCACACTATTGGACACTTTACAAATATTAAGTAATTAAATCTTCACAAGAACCCTGGGACATTGGTGCCATTTTACAGTTGAGTAAACTGAATAAACAGAGGTTAAATGACTTGCCCAGGATCACACAGTCACTAAGTATCTGAAGTCAAATTGGAATTTGCGTCTTCCTGACTCCAGCCCCAGCTTTCTATCCACCATGCCACCTCCCAGCCTCCACGGAGAACTCTGTGCCTCTATGATAGCCCATCCCACTTTTGAATAGTTATCATGCTTACAAAGATTTCCCTAACAATTTTAGGGAGTCGTGATTAGTGGATAGGACAACGGACTTCAGTTCAGGATGGATGCGTTCAAATACTGTCTCTAAAATTTATTAGCTATATGAAGCTGCCTTCAGGGATGTGTTCTGAATTTTATAGTCTTAGAATTTCCTATGATATTATTGCATTAAGTGACTTTCCCAAGGTCATTCAGGCAGTATGTGTCAGGAACAGAACTTGAACCCAGGTCTTTCTGACTCCAAGGCCAGCTCTTTATCCACTGTGCCTCTCATATTATGGGAGAATAAAAAGCTTTTTCTTTAAAGATATGATTCCTGAAATAGTCTCTTGATTGAACAACTACTATGTGTCCAAATTCCTGCACAGAGATGATAGAGGAAAATTCGTTTTCTTCCTTTTGCTGATAGTCACAAGATGAGAACCCAGAGCTCCTGTCAGCTGATGCAACAAGAGGTGAGTTGGCTGATTTCTGTGTCTGTTTGGCTGAAGTAGAAGGAAAGAAATGGGTAGAGGCAGGGAGGAGCCTGTATCAAGGTATTTTAAAAAGAGACTAGTGGGAGTTCTTAAACTTTCTTCTGTCATGGACCCCTTCAGCATCTAGTGAAGCCTGTGGGAAGATACATTTGTAAATGCATAAAAGAAAATACACAGGATTAACAAGGAAACCAATTATATCAAAATACAGTTATCCAATTAAAAACAAACAAGTTTATGTACCCCAGGTAAAAAATCCCTAGACTAGAGCTTGACAGTCACATAGCATATCACTGTAAATGCTCTTTCTTCTATCTACAAAGATATTGCTTCTGAGCCATCAGTGGAATCATAAAATTGTAAGGATCCTGCCAAAATTAGCCACCCAAGAAATATGTTAATTATCAACTGACAATATCTTTACCTTCTAGCTGTTTGGAATAGGGAGGGAGACATGCCAACAGGTCTCTGGAAAGTGGTCCAGTGACCGGATTAAGGAGACAGATTTTTATTGTTCACAAAGTCCTCTCTGAGTCAAACCTGATTTATCCCCTGAAAGGGAGATGGAGTGCTTCTACTTACAATGCAGAAGGTATCACAGAATGATAAAATCTCAGAGCTAGAAGAGACCTAAGAGGCCAACCCATACTTGGACAAGAATGTGCTCTACAAAATACTTGAAATGTAAACATCTGACTGTGGTTGGGAGAAATTCAGGGAAGGACAACCCACCGAAGAACCTAATGTACCTCATTCTACTCTTGTAAAGCTCCAATCTGATTGTGCCTCTCAAACTTCTACCCCCTGAAAATTTCAGAGAAACCTAAGAAAACTTGGACAAACTGATACAAAGAGAAGTAGCAAAACCAGGAGAAAAATTAGTACAAAGACAACAGCATTAAAAAAGAACTAATGAATAATTAAATAAATAATGGATAAACATCTATCTGTTTATCCATCCATTCAATCATTTATTTATTCATTAAATCAATATGCTGCTGGCAGTGATCCATTTCTATTTGAGTTTAACATTATTGAAGAACTACTAATATGGAAACTCCCTTAGCAATGCCTATCAGCAACCATTCTGCAACTTGAAGTCTTAGAGAGCTTCCTGGGACACTGAGAACTTAAAGTACTCAACCAAGGTCACAAAGTTAGGGTTAGGGTTAGGGTTAGGGTTAGGGTTAGGGTTAGGTTATATATCTGAGATGGAACTTGAACCCAAGTCTTGTTGATTTCAAGGCCATCTCTATTCCCTAGGACATACTACCTTTTTACATTTACATGATAGGTGAATACTTCTATTAAACTGCATCTTATTGGATTTAGCCCAGTTTTTAGACTCTCAGGATCTTTTGGAATCCTGATTCTGCCATCCAATATATTAGCTGTCACTCTGATTGGGAAATCCAAGGAAAAATTCACAGTGAGTCATTTTTCCAGCCCAGGTTGATGTAGGGAGGTAGACAGTGAGGTCTATGAACACAGGAGACAATGTCTGACCAGGAACATACTGGGTGGAGCAATCTAGTGTGTCCAAAGATTGAAAGAGGACTAAAAGTGTATATGAGGGAAAGTCAAAATCTAAAACCTATATCAAGGTACTATGACTTCATGCAGGATGTGAGAAAAAGTGCCAACTGGAAGTTTTAGTTCTCAATACCAAGTTCCAGGTAGACTGGGGAAAGGCTCTATGCTCAGGATTGGTATTCTGGGGTGGAGTGGTTACAAGCCCTAGGCTGTGTACTAAACAGTGCAGAAACAAGTAGCACCTTAAATCTCTGACTCCAGGAGCTAAACAGAGTCTGAGCCCTAACTTCTAGCCTAGTCTGAAGTATAGAAATAACTAGGACTGAAATCCCAGGCCAAAGAGAAGCCTACCGTTTTGTCATTCTGAACCAGCAGAACTCTCCAGCTGGCTTAGGACAATGCCTGGCACATGGTAGGTGCTTAATTAATGTTTATTGAATTAGTTGATAGTAGATGGGTCTAGCAGCAATCTACTAAAATTCCAAAGGAAGCAATTCCACAACAGACCTGTTGCTCAGACCCAAACCCAAGTCAAGAATTTGTAGAGTTCAGACTATAGGGATAGCAACCATTTTTTTGCCCTGGATCATTGGGAGCACTGAAAGCTTGCAAGTCCCCAGTCTGAGCTGTTCCTGATATCCTGGAATAAAACAATACTCAATATCCAAAGAAAGCAGCAGCAGGACCAGGCCAGACATTCCCTCTAGGAGTGCAACAAAGCCTGGGTCTAACATAGAATACCAATTTAGGAAATAAGTTGAAATAATGGGGAGGGGAAATAATCCCACCATTGAAAGTTATTATTATGGGATAAAGCACCAGCCCTGAGGACCTGAGTCCAAATCCGGCCTCAGACACTTGACACTTACTAGTTGTGTGACCCTACGCAAGTCACTTAACCCACATTGCCCCACCAAAAAAAAAAAAATTATGGTGACAAAGATGTTGAAGATAAACCTAGCTGAAGAAAATGATTCCAAAATGTCTACAAGCAAAATCTCAAAGAAAAAAACAGTTTAAACATAAATTCAACCAGAATTCTTGAAAGAGATGAAGCAAGAATTTTTAAAGAATTGAACTTTTTAATAAATGAAATGAGCATGCTAAAGGAAAAATATTGGAAAAGAATTGGAAAGGGAACTAAGAACTTGACACAAGAGGTAAAAACCATGACCAAGCAACAAACTCCCTGAAAATTAGAACAGACCAAACAGAAGCTAATGGCTTCATGAGACCATAAGAATTAGTAAAACACAATTAAAAGACTGAAAAAAATAGAAGAAATGTAAGCTATCTCATAGCAAAAAAAAAACAACTGAAGTAGGAAACAGATGAAAGAGAGGAAGGTTTAAGGATCATTGGACTACTTTGAACACCATGAAGGAAAAAGAAAATAGATATCATATTTCAAGAAATCTTTTAAAAAATCACTATCCAGACCTCTTAGAATCAGATGGTGAAGTAGAAATAGACAGAATCCATTAAGATTACCTCCTGAAAGAAACTTCAAAATGAAAACACCTAGGAAACTTATAGTCAAAATCCAGGGCTTATAAGTCAAAGAATAAATATTTCAAGCAGCCAATAAAAATTAAACTACAAAGGAGCCATAGTAAACATAACACATGATTTAACAGTCACAATTAAAAAGGAGTTGAGAGGGGCAGCTAGGTGGTGCAGTGGATAGAGCACCGGCCCTGGAGTCAGGAGTACCTGAGTTCAAATCCGGCCTCAGACACTTAACACTTACTAGCTGTGTGACCCTGGGCAAGTCACTTAACTCCAATTGTCTTACTTAAAAAAAAATCCTCAAAATAAAAAAAAGGAGTTGAGAGCATGGAATATAATATTTCAGAAGGCAAAGGACTTATAACCAATAATAACTAATCCAGCAAACTGAGTATAATCCAAAGAGAGGACAAAAAGATCTTTAATGAAATAGAGAACTTCTGAGTTTACTGATGAAAATAAAAATTGGTACAAAGAAAATCTGAAGTATAAACACGTAATCAAGAGGAACAGAAAATGGCAAACCCGTATAAACAACCATAAGGACAAAACAAGGATAAACTGCTTACATTCTAATATGGGGAGATGATACATATATCCCTCTGAACCCTATTATCATTAAGGGTTATAGTCCAATTAGATAGTAGGCCTGGGAGTGGTTCTATTATGTCTTGATGATCTTAAGAAGAATAGAAAGGAAGGGAAAGAAGAATACATGGGGGGGAAGGGGGGAAATGAAAGGAAGGCTACGGAAAATAATCTTGGGAAAGTAATTGTTCAGTCATTTTTCAGTCCTATCTAACTCTTTGTGACTTTGTGACCTTATTTGAGGTTTTCTTGGCAAAGATACTGGAGTGGTTTGCCATTTCCTTCTCCAGCTCATTTTACAGATGAGGAAACTAAGGCAAACAGGATTAAGTGTCTTGCTCAAGGTCACACTGTTAGTGTCTGAGGTGGGATTTGAACCAAAGAAGATAAGTCTTCCTTACTCCAGGCCAGTACTCTATCCACTGTGACACCCAGGTACCCCTCGAGGCAAGTAAACATCTATACAAACAAGGAGAAAGCCATGGAGGTGGTGGCTGACACTTGCACCTCACTCTCTGAACCAGTAAAAGGAGGAAAGAACACACACACAGATAGAGACATACAGACAGACAGAAAGAAAGAGAGACAGACAGAGAGAATTGGCTACAAAATACATTTCACTCGACAAGGAGATAGGAGAGAAAGGAGAAGGTAGAGAGAGGGGAGACTAAGGGAGAGATTAGTCCTAAGCAAAATAGACTCTAAGATGCACAAAAATGTCTATAGCTCTTTTTTATGGTAGCAAAGAATTGGAAACTGGGCGGGGGGGGGGGGTTGTCCATCAGCTGGAGAATGGCTGACCAAATGATGTGATAAATGTGATGAGATACTATTATAATATAAGAAATGGCTGAAGGGGGTGGTTTCAGAGAAACCCAGGAAGATGTGCAAGAACTGATGCAGAGTGAAGTGAGCAGAACTAAGAGAAAAATGTATACAAAGAAGATTGTAAAGCAAAACAACTTTGAAACACTTAAGAAGTCTGTTGTTTGACCTTCATTTCAAAGAGGACCAATAGCATTACAAGGTGATATCTTGACCCAAGCATGAATCAAATTGAAGAGAGACAGAGTTGCACAAAGTCAACAAGTTCACTCTCTCTTTTTGAGTCATTAAAGTCCAGTGATAGGACAAAAGTTGAGTCTGCTGAGATGGATTTAGAGAAGTGTGGTCACTGCACATACTACAGCTTCTTGGAGCCACAGGTATCAATGTAATGACCAAGCAGGATTTCCAGAGGATGAATGAGAAATATGCTATCCGCTTTCTGATAAAAATGTGATAGATTCTGATTGCAAAATGAGACCTTTAAAAAAGGGCCAGTGTGGAAATTTGTTTTGCCTGACTATCCATATTTTTAATAGAGGTGTTTTGGTTTTTTCTTAACTGGGGAAAGAAGAAAAGGAATGTGCATTTTTTGCTGATTAAAAAAAAATTAATTTTTCTTAAATGGATCCATAGAGGTCATTTAGTCCAGCTTCTACCTGAAGCATGAACCAATTCCCCACCCCCCACTCAGCTCTAAAACTTCTCTCTTATGATTTTTCACTTGGCTGCATGGTTTTCTTACAAGTGGTATACAAGTAGTCTAATTTCTTGACTTTCAAATGAAAATTGCTTTGTGGCAAAAAAAAAAATCTCTTTCCCCAAAATTATATTTGAATCAAGAGCAAATTCCAGTCTGCCTGGGCTACAGTAATGGAAATGTAATTGAGTTTTAGAGATGCTAATGTTGGTATTGAGAAAAGGTAATAAGCTAAGAGAGATGCTCCTAGGAGAGATGACTGCCTTAAGAAGGTGAGAAGGACCCAAGAAGAAAGAATGGCAACCCTAGTTGGTTGAGGGGTGGGGGTGGGTAAGGGAAAAAGCTGTCAAGAAACTTGGGCCATTTAAGGAAATGGTGTGCTCATAAAACACCAGGGTAGAAGGAAATAAAAGGAAAATTGAAGGCTGCAATGTTATAAGGAACAGGCAGTTAGAATAAGTTTTAAAGCAGAAATAGCTAAAAAGTTGCTGGCCCTGAAAACTATGTGCGCCTAGGAAAAGTTAGTTTAATGGGGAAATTCTGTGATCAGAATTCAAAGAGGCCACAGAGTTGGGGTCCACATAGCTGTGAGGAAATATTGGACCATGCTTTGCTCTGAGGTTGATGGCAGAGCCTGGGGTTCTCTAATTCTCACCTTCTATGGGTAGCAATCCCCAGCCCCTCTTTTTTTTTTTTTTTTGAGGGGCAATGGGGGTTAAGTGACTTGCCCGGGGTCACACAGCTAGTACGTGTCAAGTGTCTGAGGCAGGATTTGAATTCAGGTCCTCCTGAATCCAGGGCCGGTGCTTTATCCACTGCGCCACCTAGCCGCCCCCGACCCCAGCTCCTCTTAATTCCAGTGCCTTCCCTTTGTTAACTATACCTATATATCCTCTATATGGCTTACTTGGTACATATTTGTTTGCATGTTGTCTCTCCCATCAGATTGTAAGCATCTTGAGGGTAAAGACTGTATTTTGCCTCTTTTTATTTCTCTAGAAGTTAACACAGTACCTGGCACAGAGTAGTCATTTAATAAATATTTAGTGATTGATTGACTGAAAACCTTTCAGAGGGATCATTTGTTAAAATGGATAGAACACTGGAATTGGAGATAGGATTCTCAGTTTCCTTATCTGTAAAATTAGTAGGTTGAGGTTGGACAAGCCACTTAATTTTTCTTGGTCTCAGTTTCTTCATCTTTGAAATGACAGGGTTAGACTAGATTATTTAGTGTTTATTAGACTAGAATTCCTATGGCCAAAAGAATTCCATCTCTTCTCCTAATCCCACTTAGATTATATAATTCTGTACTGTTGCCTAGAATTCATGTCTTCTGCTATTACCTAACACAATTCCTTCTACCCTAGGGAAGAAAAAAACCAGTATCACCGTCATTCTTCATATGTTTTATTTCTTCAATGCCTTAGTCTGTCCTGTACCAATGCTTTTGCTAACACTGCTCCTTCCTTCCAGCAGATCCTTTTTCCACAATCCCCACCAACTGCCATCCATCACATTTTGAAATACTGGACTCAAAACTCACATCTTGGAGGCAGCGAGGCGGCGCAGTGCATAAAACACCGGCCCTGGATTCAGGAGGACCTGAGTTCAAATTTGACCTCAGACCCTTGACACTTACTAGTTGTGTGACCCTGGGCAAGTCACTTAACCCTCTTTGCCCTGCAAAAAGGAAAAAAAAACCTCACCTCTTCCAAGGAAGCCTTTACTGACTAAATCTCATAATTATCCCTTCCTTTCTTAAAGTTATTTATACTTACTGAGTTTTCATTTCCATTTGATTCCCTGACTATAAATAATAAGCTCCTTCAAGTTAAGTCCATGTCTTCTTTTCTTTTCCCTCACAATCCTCAGCATCTTGAGTAATTCTATGTTGGACAGACATATGAATGAATGGCTGGATTGAAGTATTTAAGAATGGATAGACTACTGCACAATCGTTCATCAGTTTTTTCCTCTAACTGAGGAAAAGCTTCTAAATGGAACTATTCTAAAGTGGAAATGGGTTGTCTTGGCTTCCTGCAATGGATTCCTCCTCCCCACTCTACCTCTTATCCCAGGGCCTGGAGAGGTTCTCAAATAAAGGCTGATGAATACTTGTTGGGAATGTTCTAGAATATTCTTGATCAGGTACACAGTGAACTAGATGGCTTCTAAGGTCCCATCCAAGTTCAAAATTCTCTAATTCTAGGAAGGAAGGAAAATATTTATGTTAAATTTGGGAGATCTGAGCAATACTCATAAATGGCTTACATTAGATGTTTCAATATAATACAAAAGAATGTTATGTAGTAAACAGGACATTAAAAACAAACTTATCTTAGCTCCCAAAAACCCACCCTGAAGTTCTCTAAATCAGGTACATTTTAGTTATTCTAAGTACTCTTAGATTATAAGAATTGGACTGTCTCAACAAAGAAGTTTAAGCATATCCCTATGGTGCCAAGTGCCTGAAGAGTTTTCAAGGACTCAGACCACTTCTTCTGTCATCTCCCCAGTGGAATGGGAAAGGGGAAAACAATACAAGGCCAGAGGTTATTTGTTTTTATGAAAAATTAGTAATCAAAAATCTGATTGCAGCTAGGCATGTATTTTTCTGGTGCAGGGCCCTCTTAAACTGAGTAGCACAATTATAGGGACCAAAGCCAAAGGGAATAAATCATCTTGTTCCTATTGTGGGTCCCATTGTCTCAGGGAGACCTGGAGAAGCAGGTCCCCAGGGATATCCCTTTTGACTGGCTAAGCAGTGATAGTATCCCTTGAAGCTACATAACACAGATAGGCAATGCCACAGTGAATCTCTCTGGGTGCCATGAAGACATTAGCATCTGCCAAGCAGAGTCAAATGAATAGAAGCAAAACGAATAGATCCACCCCATACCTTATCCTTACAAAGCCCCCATTGTTATCCTCCAGAGCCTTTTTCAGGCACCAAAAGTTAAACATTGTTCCTGGGCCCTGGGAGTTAAGAGAGGGAGAATTCATCCAAAGCCTAGAGCACAATCATATCATAGGCAAAAGCATAAATACCCCTGCCCCTACATGAAATTGGGTGGAGGTAGAGAGAAATGAGGCAAGAAACATGGAGGCAAGAAAGAAGGAACATTATTCTTCCTTGGAGAGCTGTTTATTTTACAATTCCCCTCAGGTATATGTCTTCTTTAGGGAGTTCTAAGATGTAAATGGGTCTTGTCACATCCCACCCAAGGGATTCCTAAACACAGAGAGAGCACTCTGCCCTGGGATCCAGCTGTTCTGTAGGGCAACTTTTTTTTGGGGGGGGGGGCACGCAATGAGGGTTAAGTGACTTGCCCAGGGTCACACAGCTAGTAAGTGTCAATTGTCTGAGGCCAGATTTGAACTCAGGTCCTCCTGAATCCAGGGCCAGTGCTCTATCCACTGAACCACCTAGCTGCCCGCTGGAGGGCAACTTTAACTTTCAGCATAGAAAACCATGGAGCATGGCTTCCATGAGGAAGGAAGGAGTCTACCTCCTAGCCCTGTGTGTATCTTGTTATGGACATAGTTCTTTTCACATTCTCTCCTCCATTACAATATAGGTTCTTTGAGGGTAGGGATTGTTTTTGCAATCTCTTGTATCCCTAGAGCTTAGCACAAAGCCTGGCACACACTAAGAATTCAATAAATACCTGTCACATGACTGATCTGGATTCAGTTGAAGCCAAGAAGAGAAAAAGCTGAGCACAACATTCAGAGCCAAGATCCTAGGAGTGCCTCAAGGAGGAAGAAATCAAAATAAGGGAGTAGATAGAGAAGGAAGAGATGAGAAAGAGCCGGAGATAAGACTTTAGCACTCAGTGAGCCACATGAGAGGATGGCCCCCACTGCTAGAATGGAAAACATTCCAGCCCTCCATGTAGAAGCTTATGTGATAGGTCATATTGAAGAAGGACATCAAGTAAACTTGGCTAAGGCAGGGAGGTGAGGAAAAGCATCTATGAAGTCCTTACTACATATGGTCAGGTACCATGCCAAGTCCTGGGAGTACAAAGAAAGGCAAAAAAAAAACTAGTCTAGCCCTCAAGGAATCCACATTCTAATGTGTGTGGGGGGGAGGCAACATACAAGTCACCACATCTAAAAAAGGCACATGAAATAAAAATGGGAGGTACCCTCAGAGGGAATTCTGCAAGGTGCCTATGACCCAAAATTTTGTCTTGGGATGAGGTCCCTGGCAATGACCCCAAATGAGGAACAGAGAAAGGATCCAGGCACTCCAAGTCTTGGGCATTTGGAGAGCAGAGGACCGCATTAGCTTTCCCAAAACACCAATGCCCACAACAAGTAACAGCTGAGGACTGTCTTTCTCTGGACCAAGGCCAAGGGATACCCCGTGAGCTAGTTACCTTTTTTCCCTTCCTGACCTCCTTCTCCAACACACTTCCTCTAAAATTTGAAATGCTCAAATAGGAAGGTAGGGGTAAGAGAAAATACTTTGTTGTTGTCTTTCAGCAGAGGGGACACAAGCTTGTGTCCTGTCCTTAGGAGACGGGACAGAATCTGCCCTGAGGAAGGCCTCAAGCACAAACAGATGAAACAAGGCAGCCCCACCACAAGCAATGGATTAGGAAGGAGCATCTCCAGCTCCTCAGAATGAAAAAACGGGACCATGTGGGATTGAGTGCTGGTCTGGAAGGGTTGTTGGGTTTTGTTTGTGTTTTTAGGACATGGGACAGATAGTGTAGGATAATCCTATAAAGATGAACCATTTGTTCACTTTACCCCTGAAGGAGCTTATGTAAAAAGGATAACAGGAGGAAAAACAACATCAACAACAACAACTCTGAATTCTCTATGAATCTCATGCACTTTTGGAAGAGGCAGGTCTGTATAGCACTGGCTTCAGAGTTCGGAACATTGCCAGCATTCACAGCACTTCCTGATTTTCAGAGCACTTTACCTAGATTATCTCTCTGGATCCATACAACAACCTTGTACCCCCTTTTTTATACATGAGGGCATTGTGACTGAAAGAAATGAAGTGACCTGCCTTGGATCACACAGCTAGTCTGAGGCAGGATTTAAACTCAGGTCTTCCTGACCTCAAGTTGAGCCTTCTATCTCCACTCTTGCTTTCTGTTGCCTGAGAAGAATGCTCTGGACTCAAGCGCCACCTCTAATACAGCCTGGTTGTGTGACCAAGGGTATGTCACTTACCTTCTCAGTGATTTGGAATATACTGTAAGAGTATAATCAAACATGTGCTTAACTAATAAAGGTACCTGCCTCAAATCCTGATTCCTTCTATCTCTGAGAACAACAAAGGTGGGAAAAAAGAGCATAATCAAACAATCAATGAATCAACAAGTATTTATTAATATTATCTAAGTTCTAGAACTGATGCAAATTGAGATGGAGTTTTTCCTCCCATGGAGTTACCCCATGCCTGTAAAATCACAGTTTGGATCCAAATCTTCTGAGACATACTGACTCTGTGACCACACAGCAAGACTCTACAATCTGAAGTTAAATTTGAGTGACCCATCTAAATTGGTGGAGGGATCTTGCATATCTGGAGTTTCCCACAACAAGGAAATCATTAAATAAATGAATGTGTACCATGCATACACACATAAATTTATATGCATACATCTGTTGAACTCTCCCTCATTATTTAAAGACAAGCCCATAGGGCACTTCATCCATGAAATTTTTCCTGATCCTTCCATTTGTTTATGGCTTTCTGACTTGGACCTCACAGAATACTTTGTTTCAGACCATTCTAATACACTTTTCATATAATTTTCTGAATTATTTTAGCTATATTTGTGTTTTCCCCCATTAGACTATAAACTCCAAAATGGATCAATCACTAAACATTTATTAAGCACTATGCTAAACATTGGGGATACAAAAAGAGGCAAAAGACAGTCCCTTCCCTCATGATGCTTACAGTCTAATGGAGGAGATAACATGCAAATATATACAAAGCAAGCTATATAGAGAATAAATAGGAAAAAATTAAAAGTGGGAAAGCACTAGAATTAAGAGCGTTTAAAGAAGGCTTCCTGTAGAAGGTGGGATTTTAGTTAGAACTTTTTTGTCTTTCATTCTCGAAGAGGACCATGACATTGGGGAGGTGATGCTGACTTGCAGTGAATTGGATGTAAGCATGGCAGGGCTGTGCAAAGTCACTAGATTTACTCTCCTCCAGAGTCATCTGGGTTGGGGGCAGCTAGGTGGCACAGTGGATAAAGCACTGACCCTGGATTCAGGAGGACCTGAGTTCAAATCCGATCTTACATACTTGACATTTACTAGCCGTGTGACCCTGGGCAAGTCACTTAACCCTCATTGCCCTGCCCCCCCCAAAAAAAAAAAACCAAGAAAACCCAAAAGTGTCTGCCCTCAGAGTCATCTGGGTCCAGTGGCAAGATATTGATCAGGACATCTAGAGATGGCCCCAGATGAAGTAGGAGACCTGGGCCTTTTTTTTTTTTTTAATACTCTTTTTTTTTTTTTTTTTTTTTTTTTTGCGGGGCAATGGGGGTTAAGTGACTTGCCCAGGGTCACACAGCTAGTAAGTGTTAAGTGTCTGAGGCTGGATTTGAACTCAGGTACTCCTGAATCCAGGGCCAGCGCTTTAACCACTGCGCCATCTAGCTGCCCCTGACCTGGGCCTTTTTAAGCTAAGGTCTTTCACAGTTAGGAGGTCAGTAGTCAGAGCAGAGGAGAGAAAACATTCCAGGCATGGGAGACAACCAGAGAAAACACCTGGAGCCAAAAAAACCCCAAAGCATCGTGTTTGTAGAACAGCCAGGAGGCCAAAGAGAACATTTTGAGGAGTTGAGTGTTAAAAGACTAGAGATTAGATTGTGAAGGTCTTTGAATGCCAAATTAGCATTTTGTCTTTGTTCCTGGAGGCAATAGGGAGCCACTGGACAACAACTATATCTTTTTTTTTTGGGGGGGGGGGTGAGGCAATTGGGGTTAAGTGACTTGCCTAGGGTCACACAGCTAGTAATTGTTGTGTCTGAGACCGGATTTGAACTCAAGTCCTCCTGAATCCAGGTCCGATGCTCTATCCACTGTGCCACCTAGCTGCCCCACAGCAACTATATCTTATCTAAGCTTTAAGTTTCTTCTGATGACCTAGCACAGTGCCCCCTGCTTGGCCAGGGTCTTAGACAGTTGTCCAAGATTTGTCGAAAGCATGCACTTTACATTAAAATCCGGTGTTATACTGACAATGACCACCACCTGGTGTGGCCATGGCTAAAGGCAGGGAGTCTGACAGCCCCTCTCACCCCTGGGCACAAGGGAAGATTGTTCTTTAGTGTGCAGCTGAAGTCATTGTTTGCAGAATGTGCTGCGCTTTGCAGTTCTCTTCTTTAGAGTCCTGGTATAGCAGAAACCTCAGCTTTGGAAAACTTTCTCTTTTCCTCACTGGTGCCTGCCAGGTTGCTGCTTCCTCCTGTGGTTTCCCAGCAGGCCACTGTCACACCATATGGTTCAGAGCAGTGCTGCAGGGTAGCATTAAAGTGTTGCCATCTCTTCACCTGGCTGACCAGAAAGGAAGCCCAAAATGAAGGCGGCCTTTTTCCTGGCATATATAGAGAGATGTATGTATGTGTGCATGTATGTATGCATGTGTGTACATGTATATGTACACATGCATAGGTACATAAATACAGATTTATACATCTGTTTATGTATATACGCACATAAATATGTGCGTGTGTATGTGTATAAATGCACACATATAATGCATGTGTATACAATGTATTATAATATGTGCATGTATGATGTGTATTATGTATGCATACAACAAAAACTCTATTCATCTATATATGCATGCATGTGTGTATGAGATTTGGGACAGTGACAGGATCCTTTAACTAAAGTAGAGTAGTTGAATAGACTCACCGTTCACTATATATGCGATTAATGCAGAGGAATTAGAGAAGGCTAATGTTATGGTGGGATTGTGTCAGACTTTCCTGCCCCCTCCTCCAGGGCATCATCAGGCAGATGAGCTTTCCCTTACCCTGACTTGGCTGGTGTCTTCCATGGCCATAACTGGTATGGGGTGAATGAGGCTTTGCCCCAAGGTATTGATATGGGGTGAGCATTTCCTTCCTCCCCAAAGCAACCATCATCCCTGGGAGTTAGTCCTCCACTGACCATCCCGCAGCACGACCACTCCCTGAGGCATCACACTCAGGCACCTATCACCATGGCATTCATTTCCTGAGGACTATTTTCATACTCCCCCAAACCCTATGAGGAATCCCTTGGGGGCAGGCTTTCCTTCTGCTGATGCAACTGAACACACACTCAAAATTTCCGTTGCATTCCTTCCTCTATCCCCAACAATTATCTGCATTTTCCCTTGCCTTTAACATTTTTTTTTCAATTAGGTAAAAATAAAGTTCTTTGCTCCAGCTCTGATGCTCTCCCCCTAGCCCTCTGCGTGACATCCACTGACCAGTGGTGGTGACCACCGGGCTAGACTGAGGTAAGTTCCCATTGGATTTATCTAAAAGCTCAGGAATGGAAACATGGGAAAAACCTTCCTCTTCCACATTCCACAAGGGGAACCATTTGATGTCCTCTGAAGTCTTGTTAGGACACAGGAAAAGCATACTGAGAGAAGAAAAATCATCATTCTTTGAGGGGTTTACAAGCCCACAGGACAAGGGAGAGGGATAGGAAATGGATCAGGGAATGCATTAATATAAAGAACTAAGATGAGAAAATCCTTTGATCAATGCAGGTGGCACCTTCTGCACAAGTTATAGACTTAAAGAGTCACCTGAAATTTGAGAAGGAAGACTTGAGTTCAAATCTGTTCTCAGATACTTACTAAGTGACCCTGGGCAAGTCACTTAACTTCTGTTTAACTCAGTTTCTCAACTGTAAAATGGGGATAGCAGCACCTTCCTCACAAGGTTGTTGTGAGGATAAAATGCAATGAATGATATTTGTAAAGTGCTTATCCTAGTGCCTGGCACACAAATCTTTCTGGTTTCAAGGCTGGCTCTCCATTCCACACTAAATCTCCCATGTGACAAAGTACAGAACAATCTAAAAGACCTCTCCTTTCCAAAAAGAAAAAGCCTGACCCAAAACCATCAAGGGGATTCCCCTATCTCACTTACCTTCACAGCTTCCCTCCCTGTGGAAGGGTAAAGGACAAAGATTAGTTTCTTCCTTTCAAAGGTAAGGACCTTGAGGCCAACAGCTATAAAGTGAGTACTAGGTGGGTGGGAGGGATGAGGTTATTCTAGCTTTTTATCCAGGAAGTGAGTAGGGCTACCCTAACAGGTGCCACTGTAACCCTGATAGCATTTAGCCTGGGAAGGCAATGAGTTGAAGTCAGAATTTAAAAGGGTATCATTAGCGCTATTCTTCTTGGTCTGTGATGCTTGATGTACCTGAACATTAAGCAGGTATTTAAAAGCCAGAGCCTGCCCTGTAAGAAATCCTGGAATGTCAGCAGGCAGCCACAATGTGCCAAGTACTTCCTTTGCTAATATGCATAATTAAGGGCATTAAGTTAAGAATGTGAGAACATTTAACTGGAGGGTATTTAAATAATGAGATAACTACCTTTCTAAAGGACATGCTTGGGAAAGGGAGCAATAATAGGACCTAGAAAAGTGGGATGGCCGTGCCAGACTGGACAGGACAAATAGTGATGTTGATCCATGTGAAATCTCTGATCAACTTTTCCTTTTATCCCTGGTGACTCCTGAATATGTCCTTTCACCCTGGCTAGTGCACTCAGGGCCCCCTTCTAGAGTTGTGCATGATGGTGTTGGTTGCTTGCCACTAGCCTAGAAGTGATGTCATTTAGATGCCTAGAAGAGGAATATGAGGACACTGATGGAAAGGCTCACTGGAAAGGCTCTGAGCTTGTAAGTGTGTTATTTGTAACCACAAGGCTCATTAGCACCATGGTTAAATACTGTTATTTCATAGGTTCTCTGCTAATGACCTCTTCTTATGGAGGTAACTCAGAGTTCATGAAAAAGGCAAGCTTTTGGAGGTCTTGCACCAAGCTAGAAAGGCATTGAATGTGAGTCTGGTTAGAGCTGCAAGGGCCCTTAGAGGCCACCAAGTCCAAGCCCCTCATTTTACAAATGAGGAAACTGAGGCTAAGAGACAGTAAGAGTCCAACACAATCAAACAGCTGGTAAGTGTCAGAAATGGAACCTGAACCTCTCTATCCACCATGGCCCACTACGTCTGATGGACAGGCATCCCCACACTAGACTAGGCAGGTCCAGGGCAGTTCACTTAGCAACAAGTGATGACATTTGAGGTCACAGAAGCTCAAATAGCTGTGTACTAGCAGGGATATGATTGTTCTAGCCCTTCAACTCATTCTTCCTATTGCAAATGAGAGGCAATATGACACAGTGAATGGAACATTGGATTTGGAAGCAGGAAGACCAGGAAAACTAAATTTGACCTCTGACACTTGCTAGCTGTGTACTCCTGCATCTCTTAGCCTCTATGAGGCTCAGTTTTATGATCTGCAAAATGAGGATAATAACAGCACCTAGACCACAGGATAGTCATAAAGATTGAGTGAGACAGTATATGTGAAATACTATAAAAAATTTAGTGTTATATTAGCAAGAGCTATTCTGTTAAAGGGTCTGATACAAAATGTTTATTCCAAAGAAGGCTGGACAGATGCCCAGGATATCGGTTGGCCAGAGATCCTACCACTGCCGTTCTCTCTTCACTTGGAAAAGTGCAAATCATGAAGTCCTGTTCAATTAACCCATAAGTACACATCCCATTGGCTAAAAGCTGAGCTCTTCCTTCCCAATTCCCTAGTTCATACCCACACCCCAGACCCACACCCACACCCTGGCAGTATGCCTCTCATTAAAGGTATTAGAGATCAGTACTTATCAGTAAAGTTTTCTAAAGACAAAGTAAGTTTTGTGTGAACATTTCTTATCTCAGGAGGAATAAAAAGAAAGATGGAGGTGACCTGGTCTAACTTTGTTGCCAATTGTTCTCCATAAATATCTTCCCCTTGCAAAATATGTATGAGAACTCAATTCCCCCTAGAATTAGACTTGACTAGCACTCTCTTTCTTCCTAATTTGGCTGCAGGTAGCAATTTGTTATGGTCATATTTGTGGTAGATACTCAGATTCGAGTTTAAGTTCATGGATTTTAAAAGTCACTGGTTCTGTTTTCAGCTATGCTACATGATGAAAGGTCAGCTAGTGACCTTCTAGAAGTCACCTCCTCCTCTCTTCCACCTAGTACCATCATCAGTCTCTGTGCTTTGGAATTATAGAGCCATATTAGGAAGGAAGGAAGGAGGGAGACAGGGAGGGAAGGGAAGGGAAGGGAAGGGAAGGGAAGGGAAGGGAAGGGAAGGGAAGGGAAGGGAAGGGAAGGGAAGGGAAGGGAAGGGAAGGGAAGGGAAGGGAAGGGAAGGGAAGGGAAGGGAAGGGAAGGGAAGGGAAGGGAAGGGAAGGGAAGGGAAGGGAAGGGAAGGGAAGGGAAGGGAAGGGAAGGGAAGGGAAGGGAAGGGAAGGGAAGGGAAGGGAAGGGAAGGGAAGGGAAGGGAAGGGAAGGGAAGGGAAGGGAAGGGAAGGGAAGGGAAGGGAAGGGAAGGGAAGGGGAAAAATATGTGCCAGGCACAGTGCTAAGTGCTTTACAATCTCATCCTATTAGATTCTATTATTATTATTCTCATTTTACAGTTGAGGAAATTGAGGCAGACAAAGGTTAAATGACTTTCCCAGGGTCACACAGCACAAATGAGACAGCATTTGAACTCAGCTCATCCTGTCCAGGCCCAGTACTCTACCTGCTGCACCACCCAGCTGTCCCTAGCACTCCAGGGAAGTCTTAAATGTAAAAATTGGGAACACAATCGAACACGGTAAGACAGCCAGTGGCATCTGGGGTGCCAGGGAAAAGAGACAGATATTCATGAGGGGGAGGTGGGGAGGAGCTATGTGACAAGGTGATGTTCATTCAAGTATAATTGCTAAACACTATTTTTCTGAGATTTTTGAAGCGATTATAATTGACCGATCTGAGAAAAATCATCATCAAGATTTCACAGAGCTTCTGTCCTAGACACAATTTTAAAATTTTGTGTCCCAGAAAATCCCATGATTTTCAGACATGCTTCTTGGACTTTTCTTCGTGGCCCAAAAAAGGAAGTAAAAAATCAAAGATACCCAGAGAGCAACATTCAAAACAAAACTCCCAGTGATGTTCTACAACAATAATTCCTGTCTTACACACTTTTCTTACAGATAACTTTCCTTTCCCTTACTCTTTATATCTAAGCTGTTGCAGCATCTTGTTGAGTCTCCCTGCATGACAAGTCTTTTATCCCTCTCCTTCTCTGAACTCATCCAGACCCCACCTAGTTCAGATCCATAATTGCCTTGTCCTCAGCCTCCCTGACTCAAGTCTCTCCCTCAGCAATCCATCCTCCACACATATCTCAAGTTAATATTCTGAAAGCACAGTTTTGATGAGATATTTCTTCTGTGAGCCCAAAGCTCTAGTAGCTCCTTATTGCCTCTGGGATCAAAAACAAACAAACAAAGACAAACAGCTCTGTTTGGTATTTAACAACCTTTAGAGACTGAATTTAACCTTCCTGCCTCCTTGCACACTCCTCATACATTTCGTGGGCGAACCAAACCAGCCACACTTGCTGGTCCAAGTATGTGGCATCCCCTATCCCACTGTTCCTCATCCAGGATATTCCCTTTCTTTTCAGTTCTTTTTCTCATGCTATTCCCCCTGCTTGAATTCTGATCTCACTTTGCCTTCATCTCACAGAATTCCCAATTTCCTTTAAAACCCAACTCAAGTGCTACTTCCTACATGGGGCCTTTGCTGACAGCTCAAGAAGCTAGTGTTTTCCCGTGAAAATCCCCTTGCATTTAAGCAAGAATATGCTTAAGTATTCTTTAAGTACAATCAGTCACCCCCTCCCCTCAACAATAGACTGTGAACTCCCTGAAGGTAGGGGCACTTTCATTTTTTTGTCTCTGTATTCCCACTATCTAATAGTGTCTGCCACAAGGTGGCTTAGAGACTTGGAGTTAGGAAGACCTGAATTTCAATCCTGACTCAGCCCTGACTAGATGTGTGACCCTGGTCAAGTCACTTAACCTCCCCATACCTCAGTTTCCCCATTTGTAAGATGGGAATAAAAATAACACCTACCCCCCACAGACCTGTTTTGAGGACCAAATGAGTTAACATATATAATGTGCTTTACAAACCTTAAAGCACTATAGAGACGATAGTTGTTACATAGAAGGCATTTAAATGTATTAACTGATTGATTGTTTTTCTATATAGAAAAAATAAGTCCAATGAGACCTCTTCTTGATGGTGGAATGGGGTAGTTCCAGGAGTCAAGTTTTTCTGAGTTATTGTCTATATTTGTGCTTCTGTATGTGGTGTGTGTGTGTGTGTGTGTGTGTGTGTGTGTGTGCATCCCTGGGAATATTTTATGTGTCACGGTGTACTAACCAAGTTCTCAAGCATAGACGAAACCAACGAGATTGAATGATCACTTTGCCAAAAGGTCAACAACAAATGTGTCTCTGACAGCACCTTAGGAAGACTTCAAAAACCTCCCTGTCTTGTCTGTCAAAAGCCACAGGACTCTGATACCCTACTCATTAGACAAAATCATGGGTTTAACATGAAACACTCAACTAAGACACTTAAGTCTTTCTCTTCCCACTCTACCTATTAAGGTCCTGGACACCAGCCAAGGCCACTCAGTTCCTAAATGTGATCACTGCTCAGTGTAATTAAACACCTAGGCCTCCTGGGAGGGGCTTAAAGCCAAAAACAACTGTTGGAAACCTGGTATATTTGTATTCAGTCTCTGCCTTGAGATTCACCTCTTTTCTGAGATTTCCCTAATGAATAACCCCACCTGCCTGAGACCTTTCCTTTATTTTGCCTTCCACGCCCCCCCCACCCCGACCTGCACATACATCGTTGCATTTACTTGTTCTCATTCTTCACCCTATCAATTTATCCTTGTCTATCTCTTTGCTTGGGAAGAATTCCTGGGTCTTTTTCAGTTTGTTTTTTCTGTTTCTGTTGAAAATCACAATCCCATGATCTCAAAGTGCTATATACATGTGAGCTATTATTCAGGGAAGGATTCCTCCCCCTCAACCTCCATCAAACTTCCAAGATTCTCCAAAAGAATTTCCCTGAGATAAAAACAAAGGTCAGCACTTCACCATCCACACTCTCTGGGGCTGAAGGTAATGAGATTAAACTTGCTATGAAAAACAAAACAAAACAAAACAAAAAAACCTTGCTATGAGCCACTCTTCTCTGTTTCTTAAAACTAAAGCCTTTCTTTCCTATTCTCTCCTCTCTTGCCTTTTCCTCTGATCTTCTTGCTTTCTTTTGTGTACTTTACACATGTAACTGGGTGTTTGAAGCATGGCTAGCACTCCTTCCTACATGCTACTTCCTGATGTGTCCTGATCATAGTTCACCCACAACATGGGAGCCATGCACTAAACCAAGGAGAGGGGAAGGAATTCCTTCTCTGATTCTCCCTCTGTTTTATCCTACCTCCAAGAAATAGTGCAGGGAGAGGGGGCTGTGGCGAATAAAAATTTATGTGGTCGCCCTATAATTGTCCCAAGCGTTAGGGAATTTAGCTGGGATTTATAATATATTTGTTACTTAGAAATTAGAAGCTACTGCACCAATTTGGGGCATTAAGCATTTATTAAAGTATATTAAATATTAGTAAAGAGGTAGAGCACTGCTCAGAAAGTTAAGAAACCTTACATACCTAGGATAGAGGGGAAAAAGAGAGCAGCGTGGGAGAGGAAGAGCATGCCAAGAGAGTGAGAGACCCCTCTCCAGGGTTTTTAACATGTCTCAGTTAGAGGTGGGTCACTCCACCTTGATCCAAGCTAAATGGCTGGTAACATTCAAGTCCGTTGATTGACACAACTTAAAGGTGGTCTTAAGTTAGTTAACTTCCTTTAGTTAGTTAGGGAGGTCGATCTCCATTTCCTTTGAAGTTCTCCTGACTGTGGGCTTGCCCTGCAAAACCAACCAGAGTTGGGGGGGGAGGGGAGGGGAGGGGAAGAGGACGTCTCCAAGTCCCCAAAACACCCTGTTATTCATAATTTTCTCACAGGGGGAGAGTGAGGTAAGAACCATTGTATTTCCCTTGTTCTTAGTTTTAGCTACAGGGAGGTAATTCCCATCAGATTCAGGATTTTGAGCCATGACAACCTTGGAGTCAGGATTGCAGGTAGGATATTGCAGCCAGCTGGCCCAGGAGGGAAGCTCTGAGAAGCCAGGGTGCCTGAGACTTGAGTTCAAAGGAGGTTTTGTACTTGGAATTGGAACTGGGTACTACAGGAACTGAGCTAAGCTCTGGCCCTAATTTCTTTCCCCTTCCCAGAGACTGAGGTGATGCAAAGGGAGGAAGACTTTGCTTCTGCTTTGTTGGGGGAGTACATTTGTATATTTGTGATTATATCTTTTGAAATAAAGATTTCTTTGCTAAATCTAATTTGGTTGTGACTAAATGGAACTGGGTTCAAGGGATCTCCCTGCCTACACTTGAAGAAATACCATCGGTGGAGCTACAGCCATTTGTAGTGAGCTTAGATCACCCCTAAACCCTTAAGAATACCTGAGAACCCTTAGAGAAGTGAAATGTAACCTAGCTGGCTTTCAGACAATGGGGGCCAGGGTAGTCAGTGTGATACATAATTCCCTCCAAACAATTCAGCCAATTTCCTTCCTCTTATAAAATTCTGGGACCAACTCATGTCCATTTCATACTCAACATGACCGTCATATTTTAAGTTCCCACCTGCTCTACAATCAGAATATTGGATTGTTTTACATAGAGAAAACTATTTTCATATAAATATTTCATAATATAAAGTATTTGTTGTTAGGAGTTTTAAAAAATCTAATACTCAAAGCCCTTCTTAGCTTTATAGAAGAAAGAGGTTGGAGCTTATGTTTCTCAACACACACAAGGACTCAGCTACTACTGATAACCAGCTCTCTGTAGATTATCACAGTTTCTGGAACTATCTAGTGAATTTTACTTGGTCCCAGTTCTCTCCTTGTTCCTAAGGACTATAGGAGATAAAAAAATGTATAATTCTAGCTTTTAATTCTACTCCTCAAGTGCAATGTAATATACCTCCCCAACCCTCTTCTTTCCTGCCCCACTTCTGGGTGGGGAGAAGGAGAATCAGTGCCTACCCTAAGATAAATCAAATGGCTTTCAATGGGCTACCCTGGGGCTTCTTAAAAACACTTCCACTACATGGCATGGTGGTGTTTGTCAGTAATTCCAGCTTCCAGGGAGGTTGAGACTGGCAGATTTTTTGAGCAGGGGAGTTCTGAGCTGTGACAACCTGGTGTGTCCATACTAAATTCAACATTCAATATGGCACATGCCTGAGAGTGAAGGACCATCAGGTTGCCTAAAGAAGGGAAGACCTCCCCAGGTCAGAAAAGGAGCAGGTCAAGGTTTCCGTGGTGATGAATAGATGATTAGTGGAATCAGCTCATGAGTAGCCCCTGTACTTCTGCCCGGGGAGAGATAAGGAGAACCAATCTTTTAAAACAACAATGACAATTATACATACATCCATCTTATTCTTCTCACTCCTGGTCACACTGCCAGGTTCATCCCCAAGGATACCCTCACTTCTGTCTGCCTGCTTCCAGAGCTCTAATTCCCAATAACTCTAGGGACATAAGGATGCAAACTAACCAAACCCTGACCCTCCATATTCTCTAAAGCCCCATCCAGCTCTCCAATTGCTTGGGTTTTCTGCTTCTAGAAACTTCTTATCATCCCACCCACTCTTCCACCTGCCTGTTTCCATCGCCAAGCTACTGGTTCCTTGGCATCTGCCTACATTGACCTGTCCTCTCTTTCTGATTCAGAGAATTGTTCTTTCCTTCACGTCAGGGTCGCTGTCGCTTGTTCCTGCCTCCAAAGAGTCTAAATGAGAGACAGAAGGGCCATCCAACAAAGTAGGAATTCTGTTCCAAGCAGAGCACCAGCAATTTTACAGGGATGCTTCCATTTTCTTAAACACATGCAAACCCCCACAACTCTGATTTTGCTTCTGCTACCAAGCCTCTTTGCCAGCCTCTCTCTGTGACAGCAGGGCTTTATCACCACACAGCTATGATTCAGAGCCAGACCTCTGGATGCTTCAAACTAAAATTATTCTCACACACAAACGGAGAACAACAATGGAAAGAAGTGAAAATGGAAACATTTTGCAAGTTGCTGCCTGGGGATAATTTATGGAATTGGCCTCGATAGTCTAGTTTCTCCAGCATCTGCATTGTGAAAAGTTGGACAATCCTAGGAATAGATAGAAAGGTAGGCAAGACAAAGTCTTTCATGGAAGTTACATATAGCAAGGGAGTAAATGGACACAAATAATTATATTTTCAGTAGAAGTATAAAGAAATTTAAGAGGTCACTGTACATAGGAAATCCATAACCAAAAAAGTCCAAAAAAGAAGAGGAATCATGTCATGGAGTAATGGAAAGAACATTGGATTCAGTCTATCAATCAATCGACAATCATTTAAGTTTAAGGATACAATATTTAGCCTGAAGAAAACTTTCCTCTATTCAGAGCTGAATAGAGAAATTACCCCCAAGATCTTAGCACCATGAATAGTAACTAATTGAGTGATACTTAAGATCATAAAATCATAGAACTTAGAGCTAGAAGGGACCTTACAGGATATCTAGTCCAACCTCTTCATTTTATATAAGAGGAAACTGAGGCATAGAAAGATGAAGTGATGACTAAGGTCACACAACTTGTACTGGACTTTAAGCACACAACCCTGTCTGTCTCATTTTCCTCATCTGTAAAATGAGCTGGAGAAGGAAATGGCAAACCACTCCGGTATCTTTGCCAAGAAAACCCCAAATGGGGTTCATGACAAGTCAAGTCAGATGGGACTGAAAAATGACTCAACAACCACCTCTGCCTCTAGAGCCAACGTCTATCCACTGTCCCACAAAGCCATAGTATTATCCTGGAGGTAAAGATTAAATCTCCTTCCCATGAATTTTCTACATGGAAACTGGTTGATTTGAATTATGCGAGGTTTGGTTTTTTTTTAAATCAGCAAGGGCCCTCATTACAATGTGTAATTCATGGTGTGCAATGGCTAAATGAAGCTTGTTACCTGAGGCAATTGCCCTATGGAAGGACTGAGATCTGATGTGCTTAGGAGCCACAAGTCACAGCATGGGATCTCAACAGGCTCTCAGATCAGACCCTTTCTTCTTTGGCTCTGTTTCCCTAAGTGGAAAGCAGAGAGATGGATAGTTTCCCCTCCTTCTATATCTACAATAAGAGATAGCTTTTTACACAGGTATTTCTTGCTATATTCAGCAGAGGTTTGGGTTCTTTTTGCACCTGTCTGTACAGTTAGGTTTCCTCCACCGTCATTCTTTGTCAAAGATGCAGTGTCCGGCCTCTGGCATGC
This sequence comes from Dromiciops gliroides, assembly GCF_019393635.1. NCBI lineage: Eukaryota > Metazoa > Chordata > Mammalia > Microbiotheria > Microbiotheriidae > Dromiciops > Dromiciops gliroides. The sequence continues at coordinate 111,316,496 of NC_057864.1, forward strand.
GCAATCAGCTCTTTATACAGAAGGATACAGGCACAGATGGGGTTAACCTGGTTGATTCTTCCTCTACAGAGACCAGCTGCAGATTTAAAGTGGGCAAAGACAGAAAATAGGAGGGCACAGCAACATGACTGGCAGCAACAAGCCAGTAGCTATGGTAATTTGGGAAAACATAGAGGTGAGCTGCCACAAAAGCCTGGGACAGGGGTGAGTAGAGGTTCCCCCATTCCTTGAGTATACCCACAAGTCCCTGGTGATAAGCTCCTTGCCAAGTTACTTGCTACCTAAAGCTTAACTGATCTAAGGCACCTCAAGAAATACACAAATGAATTTCCCTTCAGTATCCCATGAGATTCCTTGTTAATACCCACATTTTCATTTTCAAGATCTTTCTTCCTTCCATCTCTCTATTCCCATGCTCTCCTCCACTCTAGCACTGCCAGGTTAATCTTCCTCAAACAAAATTTTCCTTCCCTTATGTCATTCCCAAGCTCAGAAGCTCTCAATAATTCCCACTCCATACAAGATGAAATCCAAATTCCATAGTTTGGCTGGCATGCAATACCCTCCACAATGTGGTTCCAATTGACTTGAATAGCCCTCAATTCCATTACATTCTCTAATGTACTATAGGCTTGCTGGTCTCTTTACTGTCCTCCAAATATGCCTTGCACTTGTATCAATGAAGGCATGCTTGCAGATGGGAAAAACTGAGAATTAACTTAATGAATGACAAAATTGATACAATTTTGTTCCCCCCCCCCAAAAAAAAATTCTTGATTAAACAAACTGGAAAGATGGGACAAACCTAATAATGAAAAAATCAATTTTAAAAGTGAAAGATGGGAGAAGTATGACCAGTAGCTGTTCATGTGGGGAAGTCATGGGGATTTCAATGAACTGCAAGGTCAAGATGAATCAGCATGGCAGCCAAAAAAGTCAGAGTGTTCTTAGACTGCATCAGTAAAAGCAGAACACAGAGTAGAAGGACAAAGAGAGACACGCTGTGAACTAGATGGCCAAGCCACCTTTAGAATAGCGTGTTCAGTTCTTTGGCTTAGCACACTTCCTGGCACTTAGTTCTTGTTGCTCAGTCATTTTTCAGTCATGTCCATCTATTTGTGATCTCATTTGGGGTTTTCTTGGCAGAGATACTGTAGTGGTTTGCCATTTCCTTCTCCAGCTCATTTTACAGATGAGGAAACTGAGGCAAATAAGGTTAAGTAACTTCCCAGGGTCACACAACCAGTAAGTGTCTGAGGTCAGATTTGAACTCAAGATGAGTATTCCTGACTCCCAGTACAACACTCTGACCATTGTGCCATCTAGCTGCCCCTAGACTTGATTAGGTTTCTTTTTTTTTAGAAAGGACATGAACAAATTGCTTATCAGGATAGTGATATTTCAGTAGATATGACTTCATCTTAATTGTGCATATTATTTATAGCAGTGCACATCACAGCCCTCCTACTCCTTTTCATTCTATCCAGCTCTTATCCATTTCCTCCCATAAATCCTTCACACAGGGTCTACTCAATGTGGTGGGGGCCTTCCTTTAGACATCTTGATTGACACATACAGGGATGGTGATAGAAATCAAAATAATTCAAAACTAGAGGATATTTTCCAGAAAAGATGCCATGATAAGCACCCTTAAATATTTAAAGAGCCAGGGGGCAGCTAGGTGGTGCAGTGGATAGAGCACTGGCCCTGGATTCAGGAGTACCTGAGTTCAAATCTGGCCTCAGACACTTGACACTTATTAGCTGTGTGACTCTGGGCAAGTCACTTAACCCCCATCGCACCGCAAAAAAAAAAATTTAAAGAGCCAGCTATCACATAGAAGATGGAATAGACATTGTTAGTAGAAGTCACTAGAAGTAGTAGTAGCTGCAGCAGCAGCAACAACAATAGCATTTATATAATGCTTTAAAGTTTGCCAAGTCCTTTACAATTTTGTTTTATTTTATCCACACATCAACCTTGGGAGATAGGGCCTATTGTTGACCTTATTTTTATGGAATAGTGAACTGAGGAAAATAGAAATGAAAGATCACTTATCTCTGCCTCAGTTTCCTCATCTGTAAAATAAGGATGGTTTTTTGTTGTTGTTGTTGTTGTTTTTGGTTTTTTGCAGGGCAATGAGGGTTAAGTGACTTGCCCAGGGTCACACAGCTAGTAAATGTCAAGTGTCTGAGGCAGGATTTGAACTCAGGTCCTCCTGAATCCAGGGCCAGTGCTCTATCCACTGCGCCACCTAACTGCTCCTAAAATAAGGATAAGTTTTAACACCAACCTCCCAGGGTTGTTGTGATTATAAAATGAAATGGTATTTGTAAAGCAATTTGCAAATTTTAAAATGCTAATTATTGTTATCAGAATCATTATTACCTAAAGTCATGCAGCTAGTAAGCATTAGGGGCAAAATTTGAACTCAGATCTTCCTGACTCCAGGTCTAGAAGTATATTCACTGCACTGCCTAACTGTCCCATCAGAGAGGATAAAACTAGAAACAATGAGTAGAAGTTGCAGAGAGGCAGATAAAGTAGCTATCTGGAGAAAACTCTTAGAAATAAAAGCTTTGCAAAAGTGGAATAGAAAGAAAGACTAGTGATCTTTCACTGTTATCTCCCCTCCAATATTCTTATCAAGCCTTCAAAGGATTTAAACTGAAGGTTTAAACTAGTGCTATTAGACACACCATTGTGCATTTGGGGGATTAATGAAACCTCTAGGGCTCTCAACATTAACTGGAGGTTGAAATGGTGGGGTGGAGTGGAGAAAGTACTAGCCTTGGAGTCAGAGAACTCGGATTCTAGTCTTGGAAATGCCACTAACTTTTTGAATCCCCCCGAGGAAGTCGTTTCAGACCTGTTTCCTCATGGATAAAAAAAAAAAAATGGCTAAAATCATGGAATCCCAGAGTTGGAAGGGACATTAATACCATTTTTAAAATTGAAGCATGAATCCCCCTCATGAAAAAGTAGTCATCCAGCTTCTTCTAGATAAACTACAACCCTTCCAAGGTATCCATTCACCTTTTTCATGGTTCAAATTGTTAAAAATAATAACAATATTATTTCCCTTTTGTGGAGCTAAAAATCTGCCTCTTCACAATTTTCATCCATTCCTTTTAGTTTTGCCCTCTGGAAAATCTGGTTTCTCTTCCATGTGGCAATTCTATAAATACATGAAGGCAGGTATGATCTTACCTTAAAAAACAAGTCTTAAAAAAAAAAAAACTTGGGGCAGCTAGGTGGTACAGTAGTTAGAGAACCGGCCCTGGATTCAGGAGGACCTGAGTTCAAATCCGACCTCAGACACTTAATACTAGCTGCGTGACTCTGAGCAAGTCACTTAACCCCAACTGCCTCACAAAAAACAAAAACAAACAAAACCCCGTCTTTTCCAGGTTAATTACCTCCATGTCCTTCAACCTACCCTTGTATCTCACAGTTTCAGGGCCTATCACCATATTGGTTGCTCTCCTTCATGCATGCTCCAGCCTAGAAATGATCTTCCCTAAAATTTGGCTCCTGGGATGTTTCTATAGACAGTTGGCAAGAAACAGAGGGAAGCAGAGGAAGCTTTGCTAATCCTACTAAATAACTGTTCCCAATTCTAGGACAGCTTGGGACTCTCAGACTATAAATCAAGCCAATGAATATTTATGAAGCACCTAAGATGTGTCCAGAATTTCCTATGGACATCTTCCTATTCTCTTGAGAATTCATGCCCTACATTTTTTGTGGGGCAATGAAGGTTAAATGACTTCCCCAGGGTCACACAGCTAGTAAGTGTCAAGTGTCTGAGGTCAGATTTGAACTTGGGTCCTCCTGAATCCAGGGCTGGTGCTCTATCCACTGTGCACCTGGCTGCTCCCAATGCGCTACATTTTTTTTTAAAACTGTCTTGTTCTTGGGGCTGTGTGATTAGGGGATGCAGTGGAGTCAGGAAGCCTGAATTCAAATCTTCCTTCAGATATGTACTGTGTGACCCTAGGAAAGTCACTTAACCTCTATCTCCCTCAGTTTCCTCAACTATATAATGGGAATAATAACAGCACCTATTTTCTAGGGTTTTGTGAGGATCCAATTAGATGATGCTTATAATGTGCTTAACGCAGTGTCTGACACATAGTAGGTGCTTAATAAATATTTCTTTCCTTCCTTCTGTTGAATCTCACTTCATTCCTTGGGATGTAGCACACAGAAGACACCTGATCATTGTCAAAACATTTGCTTTGGGATCAGGGGCTTTTGCTCTTGGCATGCTACTCTCTGTGGCTCCATTCATAAAGAGGACACAAAACCCCTAAGTCATCTACTGGGGTTGTACCATAATAACAATAGCCAGTGGTATGCCTTTCTTAACCATCTTCTGAGAATAATGAGGACAACCAATCTGGCTGGATTATGGATTATGGATTACTCAAACTAGATAATTTGTGGAAAGAATTTTGTGAAACTACGTGAATGTCAGTTCTTAAGTTGTGCTACCGCCTTCCCCAGAGGAATCTATAAATAAATGGAACACTAAGCCATCTCTGTCTAGCAAGGTTTGGACAATATATATACAATATACATATGTGCAAATATGTACATATATACATATACATATGTATTTGTGTGTACACATACACTGTGATGATGACAATAACTTTGAAAAAGCCAGAATGATATTCCTATCTGAATTCTCCTTCATAAAATTGGAACCTCAGAAAATACTCCACTGTCAGGACAGATCTTTCTCATCATTCATTCAACAAGTTTTTATGGAATGACTACTACATAGCCAGGACTGTGCCACTGGGAGCTCTGTGGCAGTTAGAAATAAGACCTACCCATAAGGAGTGCCCAATCCAGTTGAGGAGATAAGGCATACATACACATAGGAAACAGTCAAATAATTCTAAGACAGAAAGTACATAATTAATCTACACCTGGTTTTGAAAAGGTAATTAAGGAACATAATTATCAATTACTAGAATCCATCGGTCTTGTCATGATACCTCACATCTTTTTCTTTTCTTTCCTTCTTTCTTTCTTGGAGGCAATGGGGGTTAAGTTACTTGCCTGGGGACACACTGCTAAGAAGTGTCTAAGGCTGAATTGGAACTCAGGTCCTCCTGACCGCAGGATGGGTGCTGTATCTACTGCACCACCTAGCTGCCCCTATGATATCTCATTTTAACCAATAGTTTTAATTATCTCAGTAACCAAATATTTTCCCTTAACTGGGAACAAGAAGTAAAGATGGATAACTTTAATTCCCCCTCCCCTCCCCACATTCTCTGCAGAGGCAAGTAAGAAGCCCTGAGATCAACAAAAAGCAGACATCACACTGGAGGACAAGCAACAAAAGACTTGAGAAATCCATACCCAGATGGCATCTATCTATTGATAAGGAAAAAATAAGTACAAAAAAATTGTCTACAATCTATAAAATAAAAACTGGAGAAGGAGGGGAATAATCCCCCAATCTAAACTTCATAGGGCTTTGAGTCTTTAAATAATTTGGAGAGTGATAGTGCTTTGAACCAATATTACCTAAGAAATCGGCAGTAAAGTTCACTTTGCATAATTCAACTCATCCCAGATTTCACTAGGGGGCACAATAGTGAACTGCAGTACAATGCTAGAGATATGAAAACACACACACACACACACACACATATACCAGCCATGACAAAGATATAGAGTTTTGAGCGATTTACAAAGGAATAGAAGAATCTCTTAAATCAAATAACATGTCAGCTTCTGCATCTACTCCATTCTACAAGTTTTGTTCAGAAAGTAACTTCACAAGAATCCCTATTACGTTTTGCAGAGACATAACTTTGTTGGATTACAATCTTTTGTTAGACACATGTGACAAAGTGGGTCAGCCATAAACATTTGTGACTTGGTACCCTCAGTATAAAGTGTCTATACACTCTTAGTCATACCCTTATACCAAGTGTGTGCTGATTCCACTTTGGAAGGCAAAAGAAATCCATTGTCAACTTGCTGAAGAGAGAATACTTTCAGTAAACACTAAAGTTCTCTCATAACATTCCCCTCCTATTACCATTGCTACCGACTCTAGGACCACCTCCGTGGACTATTACAGTAGTCTACTAATAATTTTTCTCTTCTTGACTGACTGTCTCCTTCCATTTGTTCTTCAGAGAAATGCCAGTGACCTTAGCATATCACTTCTCTGCTCAAAAGTCTTCAGTGGCTCCCTGTTCCCTACTAAGTAAAATTCAAATTTCTTTGCCTGGCATAACATGGCATTACCCTACCTTTCTGGGCCTGATACAAATTCCCTCCATATCATTCAATTGAATGGAGCTACTGACGATCCTCAAAACAAACCCTATATTTTCCTGCCTTTGCTCACTCTGTGTCCTATAACTGAAAAATTCTTTCTTTCCTTCCTATCTTCTATCTACTTCCCTTACTTCTCATCTTCCTTTCTTTGTCTTCCTTCTTATTTTTCTTTCTTCCTATATTTCTTTTTTCCTTCCTATATTCCGTCCTTCCTTCCTTCTTCTTTCCCTCCTTCTCTCCCTCCCTTTCATAATTGTTTTGTGATATTCCTATGAATCTGTCCATTTTGTCATTTCTTGTGGCACAATAATATTCCATTAAATTCATATACCATCATTTGTTTAGCCATTCCCTAATAGGGACACTCTTAGTTTTCAATCTTTGGCTTCAATAGAAAGTCCTGCTATAAATATTTTTGTACATGTAGGTTCTTTTCCTCTTGATCCCTTTGATGTACACCTTGCCTGGAATTTCTATTCTTCCTTTCTTTGTCTATTGAATGCCTACTCATCCTTTAAAATCCAATTTAGCATGTGCTTTGTGAAGCCTTCTTCAGCTGATCATGTCCTTTTTTGCTCCTCACATACAAAGGCAGAAATCATTTCTGGGAGAACAGGGGTCTTAAATCCATAGAACCCTATTTGTTCCTCTGAAATATAATCATCAGGCATGACTATATATTATAATTATCTCTCTATACTTCCTATCCTCTTCCTGGACCAGAAGCTCCAGGAAGGGAAATGCTAGGTATAATCAAGATCTTTTTCTCTCCCTTTGCCTATCATAGCTTAGGGGTTTTAGCTATACCAAGAACTGGGGGTAAAGGATATTATTAACAGTTCTTTTGGGGCAGCTAGGTGGTGCAGTGGATAAAGCACTGGCCCTCAATTCAGGAGGACCTGAGTTCAAATGTGGTCTCAGACACTTGACACTTATTAGCTGTGTGACCCTTGGTAAGTCACTTAAACCTCATTGCCTCATCCACCACCCCCCCCCCAAAAAATCCCACAGTCCTTTTTTTTTTTTTTTTGCGGGGCTATGGGGGTTAAGTGACTTGCCCAGGGTCACACAGCTAGTGTCAAGTGTCCGAGGCTGGATTTGAACTCAAGTATTCCTGAATCCAGGGCCAGTGCTTTATCCACTGCACCACCTAGATGCCCCTCCCACAGTTCTTTTAAGGCATTGATTAGAGGAAATTTTGCCTCTTGGATCTAGTCATGTTTTTCAATAAAGATAATGTTCTACAAAAACAAAAGGTTAATTCCTCTCTGGTTTAGAGGTAAATGCAACTCTCCTGGAACATTAATACTGCTTCATTAAGGAAATGTTTGTTTCTTAATGAAGCACAAGGGGGGAATATGATAAAATAATGGGATTTGGCAGACACCCAGGGGCCCCACCTGAAGATTGATTTGGAATTGATTGAATTGGGTGAGACTGAGAGGCTGACTAAGAACCTACTTAAGATTGATAAAATCTAGACCATGCCTAGCCAACCCTAAGTGGGGTGTTGTTCTCAGACAATGAGATCAACAGGAGACCACCCTCAACCAATCAGCTTGAAGGACCTCCCCTTTCAGGGAGGGAGACAGGAAGTAGGAAGGTGAGGGTGGCTCACTGGATCAGTTTGTTGTTTGTTTTTTTTTTTTGTGCAGGACTTTGGCATGGTGGCATAGCTTCACATAGGCTGCTAGGAAAAGGAAGGTTTTCTCTCTGGCTATACTGAATAGATCTAAGCTAGGGCTTTCCATTCTATAAGAGATCTGTTCTTATCCTCTCCCTTCACTAACTTCTAATATACTTTAATCAATACTTAAAAGCCTAAACTCTTGCTGAATTTATCAGTAAATTTTAGCCAGTCCCCCCCAAAAGAAACTGGGCAGGGGGCGGGTTAGGACCCATATTAGATTTTAAACATTACAATACATTTTTTTTGCGGGGCAATGACGGTTAAGTGACTTGCCCAGGGTCACACAGCTAGTAAGTGTCAAGTATCTGAAGCTGGATTTGAACTCAGGTCCTCCTGAATCCAGTGCTGGTGCTTCATCTACTGTGCCACCTAGCTGCTCCAATATTAATACATTTTTGAGACAACTTTAATGGCGACAAGATATAGGAGACACTCTCCTATTAGATGGCTAAACATTTTTATGAACTTAGTCAGCACTAAGATATTCATATCACCAAAAGCTGGCAATCACTGGAACAATCCAGTGCACACTGTGGGTACTAAGTCAAGGTTTCTTGAACTTGTCAAGCATTATACCAAAGTGGAAAAATTTCAGGAAGGAAGACAGTAGTATATCCTTGAGCTAACTTTTTTCTAGGGAGCCCAATTCTATAAGAACAGTTACAAATAATCTACATTATAAACACTATCTAATTTGTGCTAACAGGATGTTCTATGACCAATCAAATGACTATAGCATGTGAAACACACCAACAACTAACATTGTAATCTTCCTTTCTGAACCACCCTAACCATTATTCCATTTCCCTTACTCTGGGAGAGATGAGAAAGAAGAAAGGCAGCTGCTCAGAAGCGTCATCAACTAAATGACTGATACACAACAGGATACATCCTTGTTCATATCAGATTGTCTGGTGGGAAACCAAACCTTTTAATCTACACACAGGCTATCAGCACATATCCACTCCCTTTTCCCAGTCTTTGACACTTCCACATTCCTCCTCTCTTCAGGCTAGGGAATGCTGGGAAGCTTTCTTGGATTAGCTGAGCCTATTTTCTCCTCCCAACACAATCCCTGACTGACTCTATTTCATTGGCATATTTCTCTACTTAAAATAATGACATATCAATCAATGAGCACATGCTTGTTCTTTCCTATTAGAGAACAGGATTGTCCCCCAAGGGGTAGGGATCCCTCTAATCTATAACTCTAAGCCCCAACAAGAATCAAGAAAATGTTGTGAGGACTGCTTTATAAATAGGTGTTATTAAGCCCAAAGTCGTTTCTGAAGAACAAGGGTCTTAAATCCTTTTTATGCTACATGAGAAAACACCTCCGAGTTCTAATTAAGTTGAACCAATTAGCCACCCACAGATGCTTAGCTCTGCTTCCCATGGTCAGGCAATCATCTCTATTAAAACCCGTTTTGAAGTAAGGCATAAACTCAAAAGCATCTCTGGCACTGGCTTCCCACAAATCAATTACCCCTTTAGACACTTTCTGTAACTACTCTGAAGCCAATGCTTCTTCAGCCTCCTAAACCAGTGAAAGGTTTTAGGATTGAGCTAGCTGCAAAAGGCTCATCAGCAATCTCTGCTGAGCAGGCAATCAAAAACAGGAGGTGAAAAGAGGTGTAAACAGATGTAAGGGAGAGTTTGGAGTAAAATCCATTCACTGGGGGCAGCTAGGTGGCACAGTGGATGGAGCACCGGCCCTGGAGTCAGGAGTACCTGGGTTCAAATCTGCCCTCAGACACTTAACACTAGCTGTGTGACCCTGGGCAAGTCACTTAACCCCAATTGCCTCACTTAAAAAAAAAAAAATCCATTCACTGCCCACTATAGGACGTGAGTGGTATAGCTAGCTGGATTTTCTCAAGCAAACACTGAGTCCAAGGTTTCCATGAAATGCTGCTTTTACTATTCAGTTTTTCTCAGGTTGGCTGAGCTATTTACTAGCAAGTCCCCCACTTGAGAATAATGAATCAAATGGGAAGTCTTTATAGCCAGAGAGCTCCTATTTTCCAAAGGTTTTCACCAAAGTACTTTCCATACCCACACTCTACCAGAGCAGTTCTTTCCTAGTTCACTGTGGACTCAAACCAATCTGCCATGTAGACCCCAGAAACCATGTCGACTGCCTGATGAGACTCATTAAGTGTTGCTATAGTGGGATATTTTACAAATGACACTCCGATGTCACAGACGCACGTCCCAATTAGAGCCATTTCCACTCTTTCCACAAACTTCCTTGCAGTCAAAATCCAATCATGAGAAATGGTTGCTTCCCCTCTGTGGGGTGATAGTAATCGTAATGTAAAGAACAACAGCTGGACAATTAATTAGAATTCAAACTTCCTCATCAAATGTTAGGGCTGTTCTTCAATCTCTCCATGTTTATTAGTCAATATGATACTTCTCAGCTCAACATCAGGTTTTTCTCCAATGTGCCCTTTTCTTACTAGTACAAAAACACATTTTTCTTGCCACCCCAGCCAGAGCCCTGTGTCCATTAATCAGAAGGCGTGACCAAACATTAAATGATAAACAGAGCACCTCTGGTACTTACAGCCAATCATCATTATAGCAACTGCAAAGATCTTCTCTATGTCTGTGGAGGGGGCAATGTTCCCGAATCCCACGCTGGTGAGGCTGGTCATGGTGAAATACAAGGAAGAGATGTAGACAGAATTCTTACTTGGGCCACCTTCCCACTTGCCCAGGCCAGACACATTGAACTGGTAAGGTGTCCCAGCATCCATAGCCAGCTGGTAGAGCCAGCTGTTGTTGCGGATCATTTTTGTGTCCTCGTCAAAGATCTCATAGTCCCCGATGCTATACCAGATACAGGCCATCCAGTGGGCTGCCAGTCCAAACACACACACCAGCAGGACAAGGACTGCAGCTCCATACTCAATATAGTGATCCAACTTGCGGGCCACTCGTCCCAGGCGTAGGAGTCGAACAACTTTTAGTGAGCTAAACAGGCTGCTGATTCCCTGTGGAAGAAGCAACAAGCAGTGTGAAAAACGCATAAAGCAATAATTCTTCCTGTGAAACCATGGTTTCCCACATTAAGAATTCTTCCCCTGTGTGACCCTGGGCAAGTCACTTAACCCTCATTTCCCTGTCAAAAATAAAATAAAATAAAATAAAAATAATGCTTCCTGTAGATGTCCAACTGGGTGGGCATCCCATTCCATATCAGGCATCTTCAATGTGTCTTTGTGTCTAAAGACAAAAAAAAAAGCAGTTCCTGAACTCAAAGACCTTAAATTCTATGGGGAATGCTGAAAGGGAAAAAGTTCTGAAGTCTTCTTTCTGATAGAGTCAAAAATTCTGGGAAAGGCACACTATAGCTAGCAAGCTCTGGCTCCCATCTTTACTAGAAACCAGGTTGGACCTTAATGTCAAGTAACCACAACCCAGTCACCAGTCATGGAATACTAAAAGAGACATCTCTGAAGAAATTAGCTAAGTCCTCTATTTCAGAAGGTAGGTGAATGTCTAAGTTTCAGAGACAAAGACCTATTCTACAAATAACTTTCCATCTCCCAAATGAGCGCTAGATAGATTATAGAAGCATTATGGGGGGGAAAAAAGGTACAAACCAACTATGCTAAAATACACTCACTCACCATTGCCACTTTGAGCTCCTCACTTTTCATCTCTCCACTTCAAAAACCTATCAGTGTTTTGCACATAGTAGGTACTTTAAAATGTTTATCAAATTAAAGTTATGTGTAAGAATAAAGGGATTATCTCCTGTATAAAGATCATCATTCCTTTGTCAAAAAGCAAATAGCCCAAGCTAAAATGTACTTTGCCCTGTAGAAGGGCAAGTCTCCACAATTCCAAATATCTACTGTGACTCCCTCTCTGCCAGAGGTCAGTTTAACTCAGAAGCAGTATGCAAACATACAAATGTTTTTCCTCCTGTCTATATGTTTGATATCTATTGAACCTTGTAAATAAATTTATATGTGTGTATACACACGCTAATGTGAAAATATATTTAATATGATTTTACTGTATAACCTAAATATGTAAGTATATACACACACATACATGTGTATATATTCATATATATGTATATGTATGTGTGTATATATACACACAAGTTTTATATTGTGTGTGTACATACATTTACATACATTTGCACATACATACACACACACACACATATATATATATTATATACATACACAAACACACAAGTTACTTCAATAGAAGTTTTTGTTCCTCTTTTAAAACAACAGCAGCAGCAACAGCCCCCTAGAGGTGAGCTTGCTGGTCAGAGGGCTGAAAGTATACTACTGTGCTTGTCAGTTATCCACTGTCACTTGTCCTACCTAAACTTATAGGTAAATAATTGCTGTTTGAGTTCTGTGGGATGACACATTCAAGGCCAGTTCCCTCTTTCCTCCTTATCATCTCCTTATGTCTACTCCAAGTACTCACCTTCTCTCTACACCTCCTAATTAAAACCTCTTTTTAAAAGGAACTGAAGTCCTCCTTCCTTCCTTTGGATATATATAAATTAGTAATTGATAAGGCTTAATACCTCTCTTGGTAAACTCTGCATTTTAATGGAGTCTAATACCAAAGTAAACAGTGTCTAATTTTAGAATTTCATGTATCTAGCTGGGGAGAGGAGGTGTTTGAGGAAGCAGTGCTGGGAAGGAGGAGCGGTTCTTTGCAGACCTGAAATTATACCATTTAAGCAGCCTCTTATCCTTGCTTTTCTCATCTGCAAAATGAGGATCTTAGATAAAGTGGTCGCTAAGATCCCTTCTACCTTTTATGTTCCATGAGCACCATCACTGTATGGTTTTGGGTCTTTGTTTGGGTTTGGTTTGGGTCTGGATCTGGATCCGGAATTTCACTGGTGTTAACAAGAATTCCAAAATGGACCCTGCTGTGCAGCTTATGGCCTTGGAGTGTTGCCAGAAGCAAGAAGAGATTTAAGGGCTTGCCCACAGTCACACAGCCAACAGGTGTCAGTCAAGATTTTCATCTTTCCCCAATTCGAGGTTGACTCTCTTGTGTGTACTTCCCTGTGCAAATGTTTTGTGTGTTTCCAGGCCAGAGCTCAGCCCCTCACCTGCAGTACTGACTTAATAGAGGACTGTGCTGGAACTCTAACTATTTCTATAAAGCAGACACAGAGAAAACCTTTTAGAGCAGTAATTCTCTGAAATATAAGTAAGAATTTTGTGGCCTGGGGCAACGCCAGCCAGTGATTTGGGCTCACACATCTCTCTCTTTAAATGTTATATCACCTTCTTACCCTCATGATGTTATTAATCTTGGTGTATCCCAATACCCTAATGATGGTACAGCTGTCTCATGTATTCCTTTTTACCACATTAACAGCTGGAACTCTAGCTATTTAAAAAGCATTATTAGTTATGAACACAATTTTGTTCACACATCTTTTGAAATACAGTGGCCCTTGTAAATGAAAGGCAATATTATCCATGCTTTTCCCCCTCTCAGAATACTAAAAATATTTCTACAGAGAATATCGCCATATGCCAGAGAAACACATTCCCCCTAGGGCTTCTTTAAAAGAATCTACATTCCCCCTTCAAGTAATTCCAGAGAGTTCTCTGCCACAACTTTTGTAATATGAAGTACCCAGAATTCCAGATGGGGGTGAACAGAAGGGAAAAGTTATAACAATCAATCAATTACTGAAATCAGAAGATTTACAGCTGGAAGTTACCTCAATGTCAGTTAGTCCATGGCACTCATTTAATAGAAGTAGACTAGTAATAGGAAAAGTTTCCTAAAATTACATAGTGAACCCCCCCAAAAATTACATAGTAAATAAGAAGTAAAGCCTGCATTGGAACCCAGGCTCGTTGAGCCCAGATCTGGAGCTCTCTTCATTATACCAAGTTACCTCTGAAAAAATAAACATTTGAGAGAAAGGCTTTTGGAACTCCAATAATCCCACCTGAGTCTGTAACTAAAGAGGGGCAGATATTTGTGTAGTATTTGGTTTACGGGATTAGTTGGATAGGCTAGGAGCCGGGTCATCCATAGGTAGGGTCAAAAGAAAATAGATAATGACCTCTTCAATTTATGCAGTGGTCTTGCCTCTCTCAAGTGAAAAGTCTTCAGAGGTTTTTGGTCAGATTATAGAGTCACAGGTAAGAACACACATATGGAGTATTTGAAAATAAAGAATATGGGGGCAGCTAGGTGGCACAATAGATAAAGCACTGGCCCTGGATTCAGGAGGACACGAGTGCAAATCCAGCCTCAGACACTTGACACTTACTAGCTGTGTGACCCTGAGCAAGTCACTTAACCCTCATTGCCCCACCCAAAAAAAGAAAAGAAAAAAGGAAAAGAATATTGCCTAGTCTTTTATATTTTGAGTGGTTCCCTCAAAACATGGGGTAACCACTAGTACACAATAATACCTGGATAGAGTAAATTCCGCAGGTAACATCTAGAATAAGGAATTCCATGACAAGATGCATGACTCAGTAGAGAGTGCACTAGGTTTGGAATCAGTAGGACCTGAGTTCAAATACCACTTCAAACATCTATCAGTCAGGTGACCTTGGACAAGGCACTTAATTGCCCTGTGCCTCAGATTCTTCATATGGAGGGAAACAGAGGGAAAGTTGATCAAACAGTCACCAATCAATCAACAAGTATTAATTAATGGAGCAGCTAGGTGGTGCAGAGGATAGAGTGCCAGGCCTAAAGTCAGAAAGACTCATCTTTGTGAGTTCAAATCTGACCTTACTATCTACGTATGACCCTAGGCAAGTCGCTTAACTCTGTTTGCCTCAGTTCCTCATCTGTAAAATGAGCTGGAGAATGAAATGTCAAACCATTCCAGTATGTTTGCCAAAAAAATACAGTCAAAGACTTGGATATTATTAAAATAAATGAACAACAAAATTCATTAATCATCTACTGTGTTCCAGGTACTGTGATAAGCACTGAGAATACAAGCACAAAGAATGAAATAATTCATATGAACTTATAGGAAGGAAGACAAATACATAAAATACATATAAACAGCAGAAAGTGAAGAAATATAAATATAATAATAACAAGCATTTATATGGTCTTTTTTTTTTAAGTGAGGCATTTGGGGTTAAGTGACTTGCCCAGAGTCACACAGCTAGTAAGTGTTAGGTGTCTGAGGCCGGATTTGAACTCAGGTACTCCTGACTCCAGGGCCGGTGCTCTATCCACTGTGCCACCTAGCTGCCCCTGTATAGTCTTTAAAAACTGCAAAGTGATTAACTCATGTTAAGTCATTCTATACTCTCAACAGATCTGTGAGGTTGGTGCTATTACTATCCTAATTTGACAGATGAATAAACTGAGGCACTGAGAAATTAAGTGACTTATCCAGAGTCACACAGCTAGAATGTGTTCTGAAGCAAGTTTGGAACGCAGGTCTTCCTGACTCTAAGAGCTGCATTCTAGCCCCTGCCATCAGGAAGAGTGCCCCAAGAAAGTAGGAGGGAGGGCACCAGCAGTTGGGGGGAATCAGCAAAACCTTCATGCAGATGATGGTGCTCAAACTGTGTCTTAAAAGAAAAATAGGAACAGACTGAGGCAGAATTGAGGGACTTTGAGGGAGGGCATTCCAGGCATGCAGGACAGCAGATACAAAGGCACAGACAGAGAGGGGTTGTCAACTATGAGAAATGGAGAGGGCAGTTTGGCTGAATCACAGAGTATAGGAGGAAGAGTAATGTCTAATAAGGCTAGAAAGAAAGATTAGGAAGAGCTTTCAAATCAAAACAGAGGAATTTCTACTTTATCCACAAGACAATAGGAGGTCACTAGAATTGATTAAGTAGATGAGATCATATGGACAGATCTGAAATAAGGAAAATTACTTGGATGAAGTTTATAAAAGGGAGAATATGTGAGGCTAGGAGACCAACTGGGATACCACTATGATCATCTAAAAGAGGTGATAGGGTCCTGACCAAAGGTAGGAGTTGTGTGAACAGAGAGAATGATTCAGATGTGAGAGATGTGAAGGTGGAAATAGCAAGATTTAGCAATTGACTAGATCCACGGGATGATGGACAGTGAGTGAAGAGTACAAGATAAAGCCAAGGTTAAGAACCTGGGAGACTGAGAGAATGTTAGTGCCTTCAAGAGAAATTAGGAAGCTTGAACAAAGGGAGGAGGGAAACCAAAGGAGAATGGTACAGGTACTTTTCACTTTACGTAAGTGGGCCATTATGCAGACTTTACATAAATTGATTTTACTTAATGTGAATTTGCCCCTTTCCAACCACTTCTCTTAGTCTACCTAATCAAGGCATACACACAAAATATCTTTATGTGTCATAAAATGCACTAAAATGCAAACATATTAAATACTATACCATGATAATAAACAGAATTATGAAAGGAAATGTAAAGTTAACATAGGTGTGCTATATGTTACCCCCTCCCCACCCACTGCACCCAGCCTTCATAACTGGAGGTTGGCTGTGCAACTTTTTTTCTGAAGCAATCCAGAGATGTTTGGACGGTGGCTCTTTTTTCTCTTGTATATCTGACAATAGCAAGCAATATTATCTTCAACCAGTCTTCAAACTTTTAACAATCTTGAAGCCTTTGGATCTATCTTTTCAATACAAGAAAAAAAAAAACTCAAATGATGAAATGCTTCTTCCAACTGTTTCATTGTGAACCTTTTTGGTTTGACCCCAGGTTCCAAAGCTTCCCTTTCTTCTTCTTGCAATCTCTACAGCTAGCAACTCAATCAGATCCTCATTCAGAATCCTCCCTCATTCATATTTCTTTCAGAATTCTTTACGTAAAGTTGAATTTGTGTAATGCAAATTTACATAAAGCAAGAACAGTTTGTATCATAAAAATCCAA